>NC_070591.1:4988673-4993673 GCF_027409825.1 Scomber japonicus | reverse complement strand
TTTAACCATTTTTCATTTGTAGAGTTATAAAAAACACCCTATGCATATTTCTTCTAGCCAGACTTTTCCTATTGTGTGAGCCATAATATACAAAAATGGAAATAAAATGCATCTTTTTTTAAATTTTGTGCAGCTGAGACTCATTTTATTTATGCAAATGAACCAAAACAGCATTCAGACATTTAGTATTCATCATATTCCATAAATAGTGATAAATAGATAGATAAATACTCATTAAGGATTAATATATGAATGTGAATTGCCCCAAAAAGTCCTGAACTGTGAGAGAAAACCCCCCTCTGCATCTTCCCATTGTCCCTCCTCCTCTTCCTCCTCTTCCTCCTCTTCTCCTCCTCCTCATCCTCATCACTCCACCTCATGTCCTTCCCATCTCTGTTTCTTCTTCTTCTTCTTCTTCTGTTTCTTTGCTCGTATCACATTATGTCATATTTAAAATATTTACCCCCCACTTTGTTTTACTTACCCCCCCCTCTCTCTTTTCTCTTCCTCCTCTTCCTCCTCTTCTCCTCCTCTTCATCATTCCACCTCCTCATGTTCTTTCCATCTCTGTTTCTCTGTTTCTTCTTCTTCTTCTTCTTCTTCTTCTTCTTCTTCTTCTGTTTCTTTGCTCATACTGTATCACATTATGTCATATTTAAAATATTTACCCCCCACTTTATTTTCCTTACCCCCCCTCTCTCTTTTCTCTTCCTCCTCTTCCTCTTCTTCCTCCTCCTCATCCTCATCACCCCACCTCATGTTCTTCCCATCTCTGTTTCTCTTCTTCTTCTTCTTCTTCTGTTTCTTTGCTCATACTGTATCACATTATGTCATATTTAAAATATTTACCCCCCCCCCCACCACTTTGTTTTCCTTACCCCCCCCCCCCCCCCCCTCCTCCTTTGCCCTCCATGCTTGAGATCATTTAACTAACATCTCCTTCTTCACAGACCTCTGTCTCCTCACTGTTTCCTATTTCCCGTCCTCCAGCTCCAGCTCCCCTACTTCCTCTTCCTCTTCCTCTTCCTCTGCTACCAAATGAGCGGCTGTGTGTCGCCTGGCTGAGCTCCAGATCCCCCCCCCCCCCCCCCCAACATTTCTTAAGTTGATTATAAAATAAAAGTCAATGAAGGAGCAGAGAAAGTTGAGTGATTGTAGATTCTTAATACTTAAATCGAACCTGAGAAACTTTTTTTAATGTCATTAAACGTATTAAACAGCTTTTTATTTAGACTATATTTATATTAAGATGACTTTTAAGTTGAAAAGCAGGTTTATTTTAACTTCCTGTAATATTTATGACTTTCTTTGTCCACTTAAAGGACAGTTCTGGTGCTTCAGTGAGATTGTTTTTTACACGTTTAATCATCTGGATATTTTTTACTTAACCCTCCTGTTGTCCTCGAGTCAAGGAAGGAAAGTAGGGAGGAAGGAAAGGAGGGAGAAAGGAAAGGAGGGAGGAAGGAAGGAAAGGAAAGGAAGGAGAGGAATGATGGAGGAAAGAAGGAAGGAAGGGAGGAAGAAAGAAGGAAAGGAGGGAGGAAGGAAGGAAGGGAGGAAGAAGGGAGGAAAGGAGGGAGGAAGGACGAAGGAAAGAAGGAAGGAAAGGAGGAAGGAAGGAAAGGAGGAAGGAAGGAAAGGAGGGAGGAAGGAAGAAGGAAGGAAAGGAGAAAGGGAGGAAGAAGGAAGGAAAGGATGGAAGGGAGGAAGGAAGGAAGGGAGGAAGGAAAAATGGAAAGGAGGACGGAAAGAAGGAAGGAAGGACAGAGGGAAGGAAATGAGGACAGATGAAAGAAGGAAGGGAGGAAGGAACAAAAGAGAGGAGGGAGGAAGGAAAGAAGGAAGGAAGGACAGAAGGAAGGAAATGAGGACAGATGAAAGAAGGAAGGGAGGAAGGAAGGAAAGGAGGGAGGAAGGATGGAAGGGAGGAAGGTCAGAGGAAAGAAGGATGGAATGGAGGAAGAAGGAAGGAAAGGAGGGAGGAAAGACGGAGGAAAGAAGGATGGGAGGAAGAAGGAAGGAAATAAGGACAGATAAAAGAAGGAAGGAAGGAAGGAAAGGAAGGAATGAAAAAGAGGAGGGAGGAAGGAAAGAAGTAAGAAAGGAAGGAAAGAAGGAACAGTCAAAACAGATGGGGTCAGTTTGACCCGGGAGAACGACAGAAAGCTTAAATTTGTCACTAAACTTATTAAATTTAGACTATATTTAGATTTTAAGTTGAAAAGCTGTTTATTTATATATTTTTCTCCACATTTAAAGGAACAGTTCTGATGTTTCAGTGAGATTATTTATTTTTACTTATTTCATCATCTGGTTTCTTTTTTATAGTCTAGCCCGGCGGGTTGAGAGAAAGCGCTGCGGTCGGCGTTCCTTATCTGAGTAAAAGTTTTAAAAGCTCCTCTCTGGTCTGTGCGAGGCCGAGATGAAAGTTGACGAGTCGTGATGAGATCTTTGGGGCCCAATCCAAAAAAAAAAAAAAAAAAAAAAACCAACCCCAACCCCGCCGGATCTTCGCTGTGACCACCGACGACAGACCAAAGAAAACCGCTGACAGAGGCAGAAATTTAAAAGCTCACGACTAGAAATCAACGGGTCAGAATATGACAGGAAATGGACACTGAACACGCTGTCTGGACCAGAGTTTTCTTTTTCATACTTCACACTCATCAGAAAATATCAAAACTGTAGATACATGATAAGCTCGTCTCTCTGCCTTCCCCTTTTTCTTTTTTCTTTTTTCTTTTTTTTTTTTTTTTATATGGTACCATAAACATCCAGAGCTTGTCTAGCTGTCTCGTAGTGAGGTTGTAAAAAGTCTGAACTTGGCTGAGGTCAGGTTTTTATCTCAGGTGACACAGAAGCAGTAAAGTTATATCATCAGTTGGTGTTGCATCGTCTAAACTAAAGGAACTTTTTTTTTTATTTTTTTATATATAAATCTTTTTTATTAGATTTTCCAATACATACATTAATAGTTGACACATACTCAATGTACCCAAATAATCTTGTTGAGAGGTATTATATATAAGTTAGTTTTCCCACCCACTGTTAGAAGAAAATAAAGGAAAATACAGAAAGAGAAAGAAAAAGAAAAATAATAATAATAATAATAATGTAAAAAAAAAGTATATATAATAAATTAAAAAAATTAAAAAATAGTAATAGTAACAATAATTTAAAAAAAGTATATATAATAAATTAATTAATTAAAAAAATAATAGTAGCAATAATTAAAAAAAAATGAAAGTATATATAATAAATACAATTTTAAAAAAATAGTAATAGTAACAATAATTTAAAAAATAAAATAAAAGTATATATAATAAATAAAATAAATAAAAAATAGTAATAGTAACAATAATTAAAAGAATAAAATAAAAGTATATATAATAAATAATTAATTCATAAATAGTAATAGTAACAATAATTTTAAAAAAGTATATATAATAAAAAAAAATATATATTAATTTAACAATATTTTTTTTAGATTAAAAAAAATACAATAAGCAGTTGATATAAAATAAAGGAATATAAAACTAACTAAAGGGCTGCAGGAAAGGGGGGGTCTAATCACTTTCTGGGTGAATAGTAGTCTTAAAGGTACTTTTAAGGTAGCTAGAGGATTATCTTGACATATATATAAATATATAAATATATATATTAAGAGAAAGAGAGAGAGCAGCGGGAATTTCTCCACAGACCAAAAAAAAAGGAAAAAGAAAGAAAAAACATCAGTTAAGAGGAAGCTCGGCTCGGCTCGGCTCGGCTCGGCTTTATTTTCTCCCACGATATCAGCACATCTACTTACAGTCATGTGAGTATGTGACTGTTTCACATTAAACAAACAAATGCGAAGTGAGTCACACGAAGCTATTAAGAGTGTTTTAAAAAGAAAAAGAGAGAAAATGCCGAGCAGATGAGGTCACTCCTTTTTTTTTTAATACCTGAAAACAAAATGTCTCGACTCCTTTCCAGGAAAACTCAACACCACAGGTTTCACCATCTTGTGTGTGTGTGTGTGTGTGTGTGTGTGTGTGTGTGTGTGTGTGTGTGTGTGTGTGTTTGAAAGCAAGTCTTACAAGATTACTACCCGTCTGTTTTTCCACCTTGTCTCTTAAGAGCAGACAACCTTTCCTCCTTTTACAGCCTCATTTTCAACCATTTCTCTCCCAAACTGAATTTGTTGAGCTCTGCGGACGACTAACAAGCAGAAAGCCAGGCACCCATTCACAGTCCGAGCTTTTATTTTGATAGGAAGCTTTTATCAGGGCTTGTTTTCTAGCCTTTCAAATGATGCTTTATTTGGTGTCTAAACACTCTGATGAGCTTTAATAGATGATTAATCAGAGTCAACATTTCAAATTGGTGCTAATTTTGACACATTTGCACGTCAAGGGAATATGAATTTCAAAATAAAAGCCTTTTTATCAGAGGCATCATTCAGAAGTAGGTGAATTTTTTGACGGCCTTGAACTTTTTCAGATTTATTGCACAAGTTTGAACCCTGAATCATTATTGATTAGAGAGATTTAAATATGTATATACAATCAGATACATGTAGTACAAAGATAAACCAATACTATGTTGAATTACTAAATATTTAGTTTTGCTTATTTTATGGTAACTTCCTGTTGAAAATGTGTGAAATTAGATTTTTTTTTAAGGTCCTGCATGAAGCTCATAACACCTTTTAGATTTTTCTATGTATGATCTTTTCTTTCATTCCTCTGTCTTTCCTTCCTCCCTCCTTTCCTTCTGTCCTTCCTCCCTCCCTCCTTTCCTTCCTTCTTCCTCCCTTCCTCCCTTCCTTCCTCCTTTCCTTCCTCCCTCCCTCCTTTCCTTCTCTCCTTCCTCCCTCCCTCCCTTCCTCCTTCCTTCCTCTTCTCCTCCCCTCCTTCTTTCCTTCTGTCCTTCCTCCCTCCCTCCTTTCCTTCCTTGATCCTCCCTTCCTACTTTCCTTCCTTCGTCCTCCCTTCCCACCTTCCTTCCTCCCTCCTTTC
>NC_070591.1:4962661-4982661 GCF_027409825.1 Scomber japonicus | reverse complement strand
AAATCTAATCTCTGAATCAGAAACAGTGTCGACTGAGAGGAAACACACATTGTAGCTGCGGGTTTGAGCTGTTTAAAGATGTGACATTTACTTTCATTATTGATTTATCTGACAGTTATTATCTGGGTTAATTAATTAGTTGTTAAAATGTCAGAAAATATTCACAATTGAGAAGCAGAAATAAAAAAATGTGGCTTTTTCTTCGTAAAAAATGACTCAAAACTATTAATTTATTATAGAAGTTGTTTAAGATTTAATCAGCAGTTTCTTTTATGTTGTTTATGTCTTGATGACTTGATGCTGCTTCCTGTCTTAGCGAGGATGCTCTTGCGAAAGAGATTTTAAACCTCAGTGAGGTTTTCCTGGAGGTGACTCTGCAGCTGACTCAGACTTTCACCTGAATCGTACCGACGTCTTTAGTTTGTTTCTGTTTTAACATCAGTGTGTGTTTTAATCACAGACTGTATAAAAGAAATGGACGTAACATCAGTGATGTCACCCATTGGTTTGTGGACTGCTGCTCGGAAGCCAATAGTTTCCAATCTGGGCATCTTGAAAATTTCAGGTGCATGCTGGGAAAAATAAAAACACAGACTCTACTTATATGGGCATGAGGCGGGGTCATGGGCGGAGCGGGGAGGTTGCTATGGTTGCGAGGGCTGGATCTCGAGGACATTGGTCAATCAACCTGTCAATCAGGACGTAGCCACGCCCTAATGCATACCCTGCTTTATCATCACATATAAAATCAGGGAGGCCAAAATGTCCCAAATGAACATCATACTGCATTGAAGAAGGCTTTAAACTAGCGATTGAGACCATAAACACATTTTGAAAACGTTTACTGAGGTTAGAAATCAAGTGAGAAGTTGGTGAATTCTCCATTGACTTGTATAGAGACGGTCGCCCCCTGGTGGCCTTTTGATAGAATGCAGCTCTAAGTTACTTCCGCGTTGGCTTCATTTCAGAGGACCAGAACTCCCCGCCTGGTTTTTACCTCTCCCAACTTACATTATTATACTATTACATTATCATTGTTATATCAGTGGTATAAAACGATCTTTAAATGACAATAATATCGTTTATCACGATTATTTCTGCGACAATATATCGTCCAATAAAAGTAGTAATCATGACAGGTCTAGTTTGGATTTTGATGCTTTTTCCTTATCATGATCATGACAATTAAGTTCCTATCTAACTTAATCCAGGGCTGTTTTTCCATATGATGCTCACACTGCCAAAGAAACTGTATATAGTCTAAATGAGCTGCTTTTGTTGTGATATGTACTTGTAGGTTGCTATGGCGACAGGGCCTTTTCTCCAAAACCTTAAAACTTACTTTTACTCCTTAACTTTTAACTGTGTCTAACTGTCATTTATCAGTTATTTCTGATTTCTTTTTATTGTGTTTTCTATTTTTTTAGTGTGTTCTTCCTCTGTGTGAAGCACTTTGGATCAACGTTTAAGGTGCTACTGTATATAAATAATGCTAAAGTTGAATTTAAAGCTTCTTTTAAGTTAGCTGAATTGATTTAATTAGTGTTAATACTGGCTTTTATTGAGATTAGACTATCAGTGATGCTGCTTTGTAATCGTGTTTCCAGTAAGTCGACCCTTCACAACTTCCTCTTGTCAAGTGGAGAAAGCTGATATGAGGATATTCAGACTTTGCAACTCAATGCAAATAAGCAGCACCTGCATTATTGTTAATGAGGCCACTCAGATAGCAAATATGTTGAATGTGGCTCAACTTCTGCTGCGACACCATGTGACATTTTAGCCAAAAAAACATGCAAGTGAGAATGTGCTGGTTCGTCATTTTGTTGTCTGAACATCACACTTGGCAGTAAAGAGGTCACTCTGATAACTTTACAGAGTTGTAACTTCCTGTTTGACAGTAGAATAAACTGCTGGGTATTATTTTCTCTATCAGATAAGAAGCAGGACAGACACACACAGGGGGTTTTTTTGGTATGAATTAAAGCTCGATTTTGGTAATTTGATGACGAAATTAACCCTTTATAGGACACTCATTGAAAGGAAGGGAGGAAGGAAGGGAGGATGGAAAGAAGGAAGGAAGGAAGGAGGGTAGGAAGGATGGAAGGAAGGAGGAAAGAAAGGAAGGAAGGACGGAGGGAGGGAGGAAGGGAAGAAAGAAGGAAGGAAGGAAGAAGAAAGGGGGATGGAGGAAGGAAAGAAGGAAGGGAGGAGAGAAAGAGGGAGGGAGGATGGACAGATGGAAGGAAGGAAAGGAAGGAAGGAAAGAAGGAAGGGAGGAAAGGAAGGAAGGACGGAGGGAGGGAGGAAGGGAAGAAAGAAGAAAGGAAGGAGAGAAAGAGGGAGGGAGGCTGGACAGATGGAAGGAAGGAAAGGAAGGAAGGAAAGAAGGAAGGGAGGAGAGAAAGAGGGAGGGAGGATGGACAGATGGAAGGAAGGAAAGGAAGGAAGGAAAGAAGGAAGGGAGGAGAGAAAGAGGGAGGGAGGATAGACAGATGAAAGGAAGGAAGGACCGAGGAAGGAAGGAAGGATGGAAAGAAGGAAGGAAGGAAGGGAAGGAAGGAGGGAGGAAGGACGGAGGAAAGAAGGAAGGAAGGAGGGTAGGAAGGATGGAAAGAAGGAAGGAAGGGAAGGAAGGAGGGAGGAAGGAAAGGAAGGAAGGACGGAGGGAGGGAGGGAGGAAGGGAAGAAAGAAGGAAGGGAGGAGAGAAAGAGGGAGGGAGGATGGACAGATGGAAGGAAGGAAAGAAGGAAGGGAGGAGAGAAAGAGGGAGGGAGGATGGACAGATGGAAGGAAGGAAGGAAAGGAAGGAAGGAAATAAGGAAGGGAGGGAGAAAGGAAAAGAGGAAGGGAAGAAAGAAGGCAGGGAGGAAGGAAAGGAAGGAAGGAAGGAAGGAAGGAAGGAAGGAAAGAAGGAAGGATATTTTGGGATATTTACAGAAGTTACCAAATATAAGTATTAGCCCAATAAAGGGTTAATTAATTTGATGGTAGAAAATGATGGAAAACATTATGCATTATTTAAAAAGACACTTAAGTGATATGAAAGCTTCTACATATCGTCTTGCAAAGCTTATAAAGATCATACAGAGATCAGCGAGTGAGGAAGCAGCGTTGAAGGAAATCCTCTTTTTAATACGATGGATCCAACTTGAACATCATTCTTCCTCTCATCGCTGTGCGTCACGACTGTTAAATGCATAAAACAGACTTTCCTGTTCATAAATCACATTGAGGGATACATCTCAAGACGTTGGAGATTCATATCGGAGCAGACGGACCTGCAGGGATTTCAGATTTAAAAAAAAAATAAAGTATAGTTTAATTTCACGGCGGCTGAGTGTTTATCAGTCAGAGAGGAGCGAAGCGTTGAAGCCTCCGGTCAAGGTTATATGAATATTCTTGTTTGTTTGGTGCCCGTTTCTAGTTTTGTTGTTCGGGCGGTTTCCATAGCAACGGGGTCATCACGTGCCCCAGGAGGAGACGGTTATCAGCGAGGATGTTTAGGGAACCTTCAGGACTTTTTTTTTTTTTTTTTTTTTACTCTTCTATATCTCTCTGTGTGGCTGAAGGCTCTGATTCAAAAATTCAATCATTAACGTCACATGTTGTAAACTGAAGAGCTTAATGTGACTCGTTTTAACCTAATCACACACTGGGATGCATTACACACACACACACACACACACACACACACACACACACACACACACACACACACACACACACACATGCAGAAAGCTGTCCCAAAGCTTTTACAGTATCACATGAGCCTTAGTCAAGCTGCGGTCATGTGGCAGCAAACAGAGCAGCAGCAGCTACACACACACACACACACACACACACACACAGGAACACACACTCACACAGGACAGATAATCAGACAGGCGGAAACATGGAAACTTATAAAGTGGTGACAACGTGTGAGTTTGGACAGTTATCTTTTGAATAACTTTCATCAAACTGCTGCAATGACGTTTTTTAACTATATCGTGTTGTAACCACAGACTGTATAAAAGAAATGGACGTAACATCCGTGACGTCACCCATTGGTTTGTGGACTGCTGCTCGGAAGCCAATAGTTTCTAATCTAGGCAGCGCCATCTTGAAAATTTCAGGTGCATGCTGGGAAAAATAAAAACATGGATTCTACTTATATGGGCATGAGGCGGAGCCATGGGCGGAGCGGGGAGGTTGCTATGGTTGCGAGGGCTGGATCTCGAGGACATTGGACAATCAACCTGTCAATCAGGACGTAGCCACGCCCTAATGCATACCCTGCTTTATCGTCACATATAAAATCAGGGAGGCCAAAATGTCCCAAATGAACATCATACTGCATTGAAGAAGGCTTTAAACTAGCGATTGAGACCATAAACACATTTTGAAAACGTTTACTGAGGTTAGAAATCAAGTGAGAAGTTGGTGAATTCTCCATTGACTTGTATAGAGCCAGATGTGTTTCCTGAAATATTTTTGAATTTGGCACCTCGGGGCCACCGTACAAAAATATAAGTAGGATTAATCAACGTTTTATGGCTTCCTTTTTAGTGAAGTCTGTTTTTTATTGTTTATTGTGTTTAAATTCTGGATTATATTTTTCTATTTTGATCAATACATAGTTGGTTCTCTCTGATAGCATCATTTTGGGCTATAAAAAGCTACTGTGTGGAGCATTTAGCAGCTTAAAGAGCCAGATATTCCCTCAGGAAGTTGGTGGAGAGTAAAAACAGAGCAAAAAGAGAGTGAATATTGGACTTTACACTCAGCAGATGGACAGAAACATGACTCCATATGACTCCATAATGTTAAAATATAATAATATGTCAGTGTTGTCTTCTCTATTGGTTCCTGCTGCCTTCAAGTGGCCAAAAAAAAAAATCAGTAAAAGCAGATTTAACATCAAGTTTCCTTCATTTTCCAAACAGTCTGAGTGTTTTTATGCACAATACGATGCATGTATGTAAGTTAAAGCATCACTACGACTACTTCCTGTTAAATTAAAAAAAAAAAAGAGCATTCAGTGTATTTCTTATGATCGATCGCTCCATTAGCAATCACCCTGAAAGAAAGTTAATCTGATAAGTGCTGCTGTCTGTGTGTTTATTAAGAGTGGGATAAATACGCTGTGTGTGTCTGTGTGTGTGTGTGTGCGTGCGTGTGTGCGTGTGTGTGTGTGTGCGTGCGTGTGTGTGTGTGTGTGTGAATGACAGGGTGTTTTCTCGTCTCTCATCCTGTTTGTGAGGAAATGGAGTACTAAGTTTAATTCTGCCGTGTGCAGCACACCGCTGATTTACGTTACTGACATTCCTCAGTCGTCTGACCTCCTCTCTCCAAATTAAGATTTATAAACTTCTTTTTAGAAACGTTACATAAGCGCTGCAGTGTGTTCTTCCTTCCGTGCTCGTGACGTGTTGATGGGTATCACACAAAAACACCAAATGTGCTTTTTATACTGATGCTGAGATTACATCAGCAAACCGGTCGTCTAGGTGATTTCCAACAGTGTGAAAAGTTTAAGCTCGGACTGAAAATGTTTCCATCCATAAAAACCTAAAAAAAAATACCAAAATAAAACTAATCAGGTGAGATAATTAGTAATCTGTATCATCACTAATACCATAAAATTAGGGTTTTATTCCTCAATTTGATCCCAATTGCTGGACATCTATTATACACTGTAAAAAAATAAAAGTAAAAGTAAATTTGCATAAATATGAGGTAAAATGTCACTTTACTGTACATGCATTTCATATTTTTTTTAAAGAATACTATTAATTTAGATTTTTTTATGGCATTAATTTACAATTAACTTAAATAATAATTCACAAAAATAATCTTTCTTTTAAAAATAAGAGCAACACTTGTTATTTCACAGCATTTAAAAGGTTTTGTTTTACATATCATTTTTTGTGTTACATTTAAATTTCACAATAAGAGCACTCTGTTATAAATAGGGCCAAAGCCAGTGATCAATCAACATGAAGTAGTACTAATGAAAATACTTAAAGAGTAAAGTAAATCATTTAATGCCACAAACATACTAAAATATAATATGAAATGATGATGATTTTACTACTAGCTCTATTTTTATACAAATCTTTAAAATACTGCCAATAAATACTGAAGTTTACACATCATTTTCTTTTTCTAATGATTCTTCTCTTTACTCTACGATCTACAAGAGGCAGAAGAGGTTTAAATAAATCTCCTCAATATGATAAAGAACAGTTATTTCTTCTATCAAAGACACTTAACTTTTGAGGACTGTTATTATTTGATGATATTTCAGCAAAAAGTGAAGCTATGAGCCATAAACACATTATATCTTTGACGTAAATCAGATACACAGTTTACAAGATTACTTAACATTGACATTTTTTGTTATTTTACGGATTTCCTCTTTCTTTTCCTTTTCTAATGAACTCCTCCTTCACTTATTGGATGAAAGCAATAGTGATTAATATTATTGAACTATTATAGAGAATAATAATAACGGGAGGGAGGGAGGGAGGGAGAGAGAGAGAGAGAGAAAGAGAGATAGACAGAAAGAGAGAGGGGGGGGAGAGAGAGAGGGAGGGAGAGAGACAGAAAGAGAGGGGAGAGAGAGAGAGACAGAGGGAGAGAGACAGAGAGAGAGAGACAGGAAGAGAGAGAGAGAGAGAGAGACAGTGAGAGAGAGAGAGAGACAGAGACATAGAGAGAGAGAGCGAGAGACATAGGGACAGAGAGAGAGAGAGAGACAGAGAGGGAGACAGAGAGAGAGAGAGAGAGAGAGACACAGAGAGAGAGAGAGAGACAGAGGGAGAGAGACAGTGAGAGAGAGAGAGAGACAGAGACATAGAGAGAGAGAGAGAGAGACATAGAGAGAGAGAGAGAGAGAGATAGGGACAGAGAGAGAGAGACATAGAGGGAGACAGAGAGAGAGACAGAGAGAGAGAGAGAGACATAGGGACAGAGAGAGAGAGACAGAGAGGGAGACAGAGAGAGAGACAGAGAGAGAGAGAGATAGAGAGAGAGAGAGAGAGAGACAGAGGGAGAGAGACACAGAGAGAGAGATAGAGAGAGAGAGAGACAGAGACACAGAGAGAGAGATAGAGAGAGAGAGAGACAGAGAGAGAGATAGAGAGAGAGAAAAACAAACTCTCCGTTAAAAACTAGATTAAAACTGAGTCACCGATATTTAAAAGCATCACAATCTCTTAACAAACTGCTTCTTATCTCGTTTGTATTGCCGTGAAACGTTTTGTCAGAGTTAAGAGCCGCTGACAGGAGCAGCATGGAGGCGAGCTTCAGCCACCAGCAGCAGGAGACGAGCTTCAGCCACCAGCAGCTGACTGTTTTCATCTCACATTCCTCACATAGCTCTGACGCTGTATTGTCTCGTACTCTACTGTAAGCTGTGAGCGACATACGTGAACATGACAGATGAGGAGGAGGAGGAAGGGGGGGGGGGAGAAGAAGGAGGTGGAGGGAGATGAGGGAGGAGGTGGAGAGGGAGGAGGAGGAGGTGGAGGAGGAGGAGAAGGAGGGGGAGGAAAAGGAGGGGGAGGAGAAGGAGGAAGAGAAGAAAGAGGAGGGGAGAAGGAGGAGAAGGGGGGAGGAGAGAGGAGAGAGGAGGACAAGGAGAAGGAGGAGGGGAAGGAGGACGAGAAGGAGGAGAAAGAGGGAGAGGAGGAGGAGGGAGAGGAGAAGGAAAAAAAGGAGAAGGAGCAAGAGGAGGAGGAGGAAAAGGAGGAGGAGGAGGAGGAGGAGGAGAGAAGGAGAAGAAGAAGGAGGAGAAGAAGGAGAAGGAGGGGGAGGAGAAGGAGGAGGGGAGGGGGGGCACCTGGGGAGCCATCTCTCTCTCCCCTCTTCCCCCCTTCTTTCTCTGGGAAGTAAACTCGGGACAGTGAAAACAGGAAGTAGGGCCTACCGTGTGACTCAAACACACTGCCTTTATTTTTAGACTCACACACATAAACACACACACACACACACACACACACACACACACACACACACACACACACACACACACACATGCAGCCCTGCCCCCGTTTCCTTCGCTCCATAAAGAGGACACCCCTCTACTACGGCCCGCAGGGAAACAGGGTCAAGAAGAGAGCAGGCCCGAGCTCTTCCTCTTTTCAGCCTCTGTGAGAGTTTACAGCAGCGTCAAACACGACCAGGAGGGAAAGTGTTGGGAGGGAGAACACACACCAGCTTCACAGCGTTTACTTCACTAAGAAAAATAAATTATATATATCTAAAAAAATAAAATACCAGCATTAAAAAGTTATATTTAAAGGACTGATTTGATATGAATAACTCACACTGATGAAGATCAATAGAAGATGATCGGATACTTTATAATGTTTTAATCCTCCTGTTGTCAAGGGAGGAAGGGAGGATGAAAGGGAGGAAGGATGGAAGGGAGGAAGACAGAAGGAAAGGAGGGAGGAAGAAAGGGAGGAAAGAAGGAAAGGAAGGAAGGATGAAGGAAGGAAGGAAAGAAGGTAGGAGGGAGTGAGGAAAGAAGGAAGGAGGGAGGAAGGTAGGGGGGCGGAAAGAAAGAGAAGGAGGGAGGGACAGAAAGAAGGGAAGAAAGAGAGAGGAAGGAAGGAAAGAAAGAGAGAAGGAGGGAGGAAGGAAAGAGAGAAGGAGCAAGGACGGAAGGACAGAAGGAAGGAAGGAAGGGAGGAAAGAAGGAACAATCAAAACAGACAGGGTCAATTTGACCCGGGAGGACGACAGGAAGGTTAAATGATTTTATCCTCCATCATTTTACATTGAAAGCGTTAGGAGGAGATATTTTAACAGTCAGTGTGAACAGGAGGAATGATTACAGAGAGGAGAAACTCTTCCACTGTTCATGGGTTGGAAACATGTTGAACTCATCCTTTAAATACAAGTAAAGAAGTATTATCATCAAAATGACAGTTATTAATACACACTACAATACACACAAATATGGAGAACACATTTCTCCACAACAATCATTTGACCTCCATTAGAGCTACACAGCTGCTTTTTCATGGGTGGGTCTTTGTTTTGTTTGTCTATAGTACACACACACACACACACACACACACACACACACACACACACAGACACTGACACAGACTGCAAGTAAGCAAACATGAACATAAACAGTGAGTGCAAGTTTTAAAATGTGCAAAATATAAAGGAGGAAGGAAGGAAAGAAGGAAGGAAGGGAGGAAGAAGGAAGGGATAGGAGGAAGGGAGGAAGGAAAGGAATAAGGAGGGAGGGAGGAAGGAAAGAAATAAGAAGGAAGGAAGGATGGTAAGGAGGGAGGGAGGAAGGAAGGAAAGGAGGGAAGAAGGAAGGAAGTGAGGAAAGAAGTAAGGAAGGGGAAGAACAAAGGAAAAATTAAAGAAAGAGGAAGGAAGGAAGGAAAAATTAAAGAAAGAGGAAGGAAGGAAGGATGGAAGGAAAGAAAGAAGGAACAGTCAAATGAGACGGGGTCAAATTGACCCGGGAGGACGACAGGATAAGTCTTCTATGTTTCTGTTTCACAGTCGAACCAACAATTAAACTCATCTATTTATAAGTACTGAGTGTTATTGTGTAGTTAAATCCTGATACATGTGATTCCTCTTGAGTTAACGTCAAAAACTTGATTTAATAAACACAAATCAATGAGCCACACCAGCAGTTTGTTTAGAAACGTCTCCTCGGAATCAGTTTTCAGTCTCCAGAGAGCAGTTCTGTGTACGGCAGACGACACTGAGCATGTGCAGGAAACGACGGTTCATCACGACCTCTTGACTTTATACTTAAAGTTATTTACAGTGGACAAAGTAGTCAATAACAAACTAGCGAAGCTCTGTAAACAGAAGCCACACACACAAAAATATTAAAGAAATTGCAGCTTTGAATGTTTTAGAGATCCCAAACGTTTCCAAAGATATTAAAATATGTCAATGTGTTTTGAAATTGGGGGGAATTCCCCTTTAAATGATTCACATGGGGGGGGGGGGTTTTACCTTGTTTAAGGAGGGACTACAGGTCTTAACCCTCCTGTTATCCTCGAGTCAAGGAAGGAAGAGAGGAAGAAGGAAAGGAGGAAGGAAGGGAGGGAGAATCTATCTATCTATCTATCTATGATAAAAATATAAACGATACACACATAAAGTAATAAAAGTGTTGAATATTCCTAGTATCCTGCCTATCTATCTACAGTGTTTCCCACAGATGTGAAGGCAATGTGTGGCGGTAGGCCGGAGACCGACGGGGGGGGGAGTGGTTTCGGTACACTGGCCGACGGGGGGGGGGGGGGGGGGGGGGGTAGAGATGATCTCGCTGATGGAGACGGAGGGGAGGGGCTGTGTGTGTGTGTGTCTGAGCTATGTGAGAGAGACGCGTGAGTGACAGAGAGACGCAGGGAGAGCAGGGAAAGGAAATGCAGCTTAACGAATGCGATGCGTATTTTTTAATTAGCGTTAAAAAAATAATTAATAACGAAACGCAATATGTGGCGGCCGGTGTTGAATCTGTGGCGCACCGCCACAAATTAGTCTATGTGTGGGAAACACTGATCTATCTATCTATCTATCTATCTATCTATCTATGATAAAAATATAAACGATACATACATAAAGTAATAAAAGTGTTGAATATTCCTAGTATCCTGCCAATCTATCTATCTATCTATCTATCTATCTATCTTTCTATCTATGATAAAAATATAAACGATACATACATAAAGTAATACAAGTGCTGAATATCCCTAGTATCCTGCCAATCTATCTATCTATCTATGATAAAAATATAAACGATACACACATAAAGTTCCTTCCTTTCCTCCCTCTCTCCTCCCTACCTCCTTCCTCTTTCCTTCCTTCCTTCCTTTCCTTCCATTCCTCCCTCTCTCCTCCCTACCTCCTTCCTCCTGCCTTCCTTCCTCCCTCCCTCCTTTCCTTCCTTCCTTCCTACCTTCCTCCTTTCCTTCCTTTCCTCCTTCTCTCCTCCCTACCTCCTTCCTCCTGCCTTCCTTCTTTCTCCCTCCTTTCCTTCCTTCCTTCCTTCATACCTTCCTCCTTCCCTTCCTTTCCTCCCTCTCTCCTCCCTACCTCCTTCCTCCTGCCTTCCTTTCCTCCCTCTCTCCTCCCTACCTCCTTCCTCCTGCCTTCCTTCTTTCTCCGTCCTTTCCTTCCTTTCTTCCTTCCTACCTTCCTCCTTTCCTTCCTTTCCTCCCTCTCTCCTCCCTACCTCCTTCCTCCTGCCTTCCTTCTTTCTCCCTCCTTTCCGTCCTACCTTCCTCCTTTCCTTCCTTTCCGCCCTCTCTCCTCCCTACCTCCTTCCTCCTGCCTTCCTTCCTCCCTCCCTCCTTTCCTTCCTTTCCTCTCTCTCTCCTCCCTACCTCCTTCCTCCTGCCTTCCTGCCTTCCTGCCTTCCTTCCTTCCTTCCCTCCTACCTTCCTTCCAATCACCAATCATCAATAATCAATAATGCTCCTATCAGTGTGTTACAGAGTGTGTATCTCCTGCAGCACATTTCCTGTTAAAGCTACTTAAGGATTACCACACTGAAGGGTTCATCAATAGTTCACATGGCACTTCCACACTACAACTCTCACAATAAAACTATTAATCTTTAGCCACTACTGAATGACAAAGGAGCAAAGATAAAGTGCTTTTTGAGAGAGAAGGCAGACGGCAGCTTGAGATGGAGAGCAGCAGACGGCCGCTCGCTCTCGTGCTTTTGACCTTTTCTGCATAAATGTGCATACATATCTCTGCACAAGAACAAACGCTTAATTACAATCTGCAGCGGAGACAGTGGAGCGCTCTGCATTCCTCAGATGACTGGACATACAGTACTGAGCTGTAGCAGGAGGGGGAGGGGGGGGGCGAGGGAAGGAGGGGGGAGGGGGGGGCGAGGGAAGGAGGGGGGGGGGGGGGGTCCGTGTCTAATGTGAGCTTGTCTCATGTTACACTTGTTAACTTATCTGTCAAAGCTAAGCTCAACATTACTGGGTGATTTTTCTTCTTTTACCTTCCTGCTTTCCTTCCTTCCTTCCTCCCTCCCTCCTTTCCTTCCTTCCTTCCTTCCTTCCCTCATGCCTTCTTTCCTTCCTCCCTCCTTTCTTTCCTTCCTTCCCTCCTTTCTTTCCTTCCTTCCCTCCCTCCTTTCTTCTTTCCTTCCTTCCCTCCTACCTTCCTTCCTGCCTGCCTTCCTTCCTCCCTCCTTTCCTGCCTGCCTTCCTTCCTCCCTCCTTTCCTTCCTTCCTTCCTTCTGTCCTTTGTTTTGTTCCTTCCTTCCTTCCCTACTTCCCTCCTACCTTCCTTCCTGTTTACTCCCTCCTTTCCTTCCTTCCTTCCCTCCTTTCCTTCCTTCCTTTCTTCCTTCCTTCCTTCCCTCCTACCTTCCTTCCTGCCTTCCTGTTTCCTCCCTCCTTTCCTTCCCTCCTTTCCTTCTTTCCTTCCCTCCCTCCCTCCTTCCTTCTTTCCTGCCTTCCTCCTTTCCTTCCTTTACTCCCTCTCTCCTCCCTACTTTCTTTCTTCCTTCCTTCCTTCCCTCCTTCCTTCTTTCCTCCCTCTCTCCTCCCTACCTTCCTTCCTTCCTTCCTACTACATACTTAAGTAGTTTTATTCACTTAATTTTTCTTTCTTTTCTTTTTTCTCCCTCCTCCTCCTCCATCCATCCTAGCAGACTTGTTTTCCTTTTAGCATCAGCGCTGTGAGCGTCAGCAGCTGAACCGCGAGCGTTGACGCTTTAAACCGCAGAACAACCACACAGAAATCTGGATCTGACCTTCCTCCCTTCTTCCTTTCCTTCCTTCCTTCCTTCCTTCTGCCCTTCTTTATTTCCTTCCTTCCCTCCTACCTTCCTCCTTTCCTTCCTTTCCTCCCTCTCTCATCTCTACCTCCTTCCTTCCTTCCTTCCTACCTTCCTCCTTTCCTTACTTACCTCCCTCTCTCCTCCCTTCCTCCTTCCTTCCTTCCCTCCCTCCTTCCTTCTTTCCTTCCTTCCTTCCTCCCTTCCTACTACCCCCCCCCCCCTTCCTCCATCCTAGCAGACTTGTTTTCCTTTTAGCATCAGCGCTGTGAGCGTCAGCAGCTGAACCGCGAGCGTTGACGCTTTAAACCGCAGAACAACCACACAGAAATCTGGCTCTGACCTTCCCGCCTTCCTTCCTGCCTCCCTCCTCTCCTCCCTACCTCCTTCCTCCCTCCCTCATTTCCTTCCTTCCTTCCTCCTTTCCTTCCTTTCCTCCCTTTCTCCTCCCTCCCTCCTTACTCCTTTCCTTCCTTCCTTCCTTCCTTCCTACCTTCCTCCTTTCCTTCCTTTCCTCCCTTTCTCCTCCCTCCCTCCTTACTCCTTTCCTTCCTTCCTTCCTTCCTTCCTACCTTCCTCCTTTCCTTCCTTTCCTCCCTCTCTCCCCCCTACCTCCTTCCTTCCTTCCTTCCTTCCTGCCTTCTACCTTCCTTCCTCCCTTCTTTCCTACCTTCCTTCCTTCCTTCCCTCCCTCCTTCCTTCTTTCCTCCCTTCTCTCTTTCTTTCCTTCCTTCCTTCCTTCCTACTACATACTTAATAGTTATTTTAATTAAAAATTATACTTATTTTTCTTTCTTTTCTTTTTTTCCCCCTCCTCCTCCTCCATCCATCCTAGCAGACTTGTTTTCCTTTTAGCATCAGCGCTGTGAGCGTCAGCAGCTGAACCGCGAGCGTTGACGCTTTAAACCGCAGAACAACCACACAGAAATCTGGCTCTGTCACAGTTGCATCACCACAGTAACAGCGTGACAACCACAGCTATAAAACAAGCAGGCTGGCAAACACACAGCAGATGCATTAGTTATATAGAGTGAGTGAGATTTAACTAGAGGAATGTAGCTCTGACACTTCATTCATTCATTAAACATTGAGACTAAAAGGTTGGCAGCCCAGTGTAACTTGTAATACTTCAGTTTTATGTGTTTTTTGTTGAGTTTTTGTAAGTATTAGTCTGTATTTCTTGTTTTTAGGTTGAATGTTTCATTATAATAGAGCCACCTGATGAGCCCTGATGGGTTTTATTGGCACATTTTTCTTCTGTTAGTTGTTTTAGTTTCTTAATCTCAACAAATCTGCATGTATTACTTTCTTTTATTATGTTTTTTTGTGCAAATGAACTAAAACTAAACTTATTCTGCTCCAAAAGTCCCAAACTTACAGTGATATAAAACAGAAAAAGCAGCATGCTCACATTTAAGTAGCTGATCTTAACCTGATGACTTCAACGATTAATCAATTATCAAAACTGTAGATTCACTCTCAGCTGATGGACTCATTGATTAACCCTTTCATGCATGAATGAATTAAAGTGTTTTATTTCTCTTCACACTTATTTTTAACGCGTCCACTCAGGTGAACGGCATGTGTTCAAGTTTTCAATTGAAGAAGAAGAAGAAAGCTCTGGCAACAAAATGATGAAAATAGTACTTTTAATCAACAAAAGCTAATGAACGTTAGCCCCTCTAGCCGGCTAATAAACGTTAGCCCCACTAGCCGGCTAATGAACGTCAGCCCAGCTAGCCGGCTAATAAACGTTAGCCCCACTAGCCAGCTAATAAACGTTAACCCCGCTAGCCGGCTAATAAACGTTAGACCCGCTAGCCGGCTAATAAATGTTAGCCCCTCTAGCCGGCTAATAAACGTTAGCCCCGCTAGCCGGCTAGTAAATGTTAACCCCGCTAGCCGGCTAATACACGTTAGCCCCGCCCCCAGTCCGCTGACGTAATCGGTTCTTGCTTTAGACCAACAAAGAGTTGGTGCTTGCTCTGGCTCCTGTTCTGAGGCTCCGGGCTGGAGCTTTGGTGGTGGAAAGCAAAGAACCGGTGCTTAGTCAGGCTCTGGCTCTGAACCAGCACCAGCACCAGCTCGGTGGAAAAGGGGTAGGCCTATATTATACCTGATTATTAAGACGATATGGGAATTACATTCAAAATATCAAATAAAATCAGATATTCTGCATGGGTAAGACATCTACTGCAGAGAGTGGTGTGTGTTCTGGGTTATTTGGAGCTTTAATAATAATAATAATAATAATAATAATAATAATGCATTTAATGTAAAGGAGGGTTAGGGTTAGGTCTTTCAAAGCACTCAAAGAAACCTCACTAGACACACATAACACAACAACAACAGTACACCAAACATAATAAATCAGCAGACATAGATGTGGAAGTTAGTGTAGTAATAGTAGTATACTATAGTAGTAATTAGTAATGTTGACTCTCTGTAAGTCTGCTTTAGTGCTCCGATCAGTCAGTCTGCACTAGAAGTGTTTGTTAGCTCAGATTAACCTGCAGGAGTTCAGGAGTTCCTGGAGGTTCAGGTTACATGTTTTCCTGCCACAGAGCTGCAAGTGTCTTCCTACTGAATCTACTGCCAAGCTGCTGAGAGTCTGAGAGTGAGCCAAGACTGTCACAGACGATGACGAGGTTAAAAAAAACCTGTGACTGATGGACAAGATTCTGCTTTAATAGTATTATTTCACTTTTATAAGTAAATCTCTACCTTCAAATGTTCCTGCAGGACGAGTGTGAACATGTGTTGCATCTTCCAAACATATTCTTCCAAAAACAGGGGACAGAAATTAAGAAGGGAAGGGATCCACACAGGTAAAATGCTTGTTCAGGAGAAGTAGGAGCAAAGTATCTATATATTCTACATCTTTAATGATAGATGAGTTAAAGCGACTGTCACAGAGGATGAGGAGGTTAAAAAAAGAGAAAACTACAGTCTGAAAAATGACTGATAGACAAGATATTATTTCACTTTTATAAGGAAGTCTCTTCCTTCAAATGTTCCTGCAGGACGAGTGTGAACATGTGTTGCATCTCCAAAACATATTCTTCCAAATACAGGGGACAGAAATTAAGGTGTGAGGGTTTCCACACAGGTAAAATGCTTGTTTAGGAGTAGTAGGAGGGGATACCATTTAATGACAGATGAGTTAAAGGATGCAATGTTCTAATTAACTTGTTGCTGAGTGTTGTAAAAGTGAACTAAAGCCATCTCTGAACCAATGACTAAAATGACTTTAAAGCTCTTTATCTATAGAAAACTAATGTTTGCATTAAAGGGGAAAATCCCAAAGTCTTTGCAAATTATAGAGGCACCATTTATTTAGTATTTTTGTTGGTTTTATATTATTTGAAATGACATTTGCACCATTTACCAAAAGTAAGACTGAATGCTCCTGAAAATGTCAAATGGTGTAACCACAGTAGAATGATACATATTAAATATTTTATCACCTACAGTGTATTTAAGTGGATTTATACTAATAATGACTAAATGGTTCCTGGTCTCCATGGTTACCCAGATTAAATGTAATATTTAGAACAATAGTATTCCATTAGCTTTATTTAATATAAAAGTTATAATGTAAGATCATGCCAAACTAGTTGATATGGTGTTTTATTGACTATTTACTGTTTTTAAGCAAGTTGAATTATTCGGTACAAAGTTTTTATGGTTACACCACTTAGACATTTTTACCATAATCCTCTAATATATTCTCTCTAAATGGATTAAAAGCAGAAATTTGATGCTGAGTCCACAAAAAAAGAATGTGTGCAAGTTATTCATACGTTTATTTTCACATAAGTAAAGTAAAGTATCTATATATTCTACATCTTTAATGATAGATGAGTTAAAGGATGCAGTTCTAATTAACTTTGAAGCTCGTTATCTATGGAAAAACTAATCCCAAAGTCTATGCAAATTATAGAGGCACCATTTATGGACATTTTTTTTTCAAATATTGGGACTTAGCTTTTACCAAACTAGACACGATTTGTAGTTTTCTTCTTTTCCTTTCACCCTGTTTTTCTCTGTTTGTGGCTAAAATGTTTAAAACTGAATAAATAACAAGCTTATATAATAAAACCTCCTGTACTGTAGTTTAAAGATCCTCGAGGCATCACAGCTTCTGTTGCACTCGATTTAACTTCCATACAACACATCAGCAATAAAAACAAGCTTTCTGATAACCAACATAAAAACATAAAAACATAAAAACACTGAATATAATAACTGACTCTTTCTCTTTTAAACGTGTCCTGAGGCAAAGTGATAGAAGATGAGGGCAGAGGAAGAGCATTTTATCAAAAGGCCCCATTAGACAAGCGTAGCAGTGTTTCCTTTATAATTGTACGGACCAATGAGAATCTCCGCAAAGCCCCCAAAAAAAAAAAAAAAAGAAGAAAGGAGAAAAAAATCTTTTAATGCCAAAAATAAGGCCGAGGTCTCCGTCCTGACACGCAAGAAATGGGACAGCGCCACTAAAAGAGACGAGAGATGCTGTCCTGGAACATTATATAACCTCAGGAAAGGAACCCTTTCCTCTTTCTTCCTCCCTTCCATCCGTCCTTCCTCCTTTCCTTTCTTCTTCCCCCCTTCCAGCTTTCCTTCCTTCCTTCCTTCCTCCCTGCCTTCCTTCCTTCCTGCCTTCCTTCCGTCCTTCCGTCCTTCCATCCTTCCTTCCTCCCTGCTACCGTCCTTCCTTCCTTCTTCCTCCCTTTCATCCTTCCTTCCTTCCATCCTTCCAGCTTTCCTTCCTTCCTTCCGTCCTTCCTCCTTTCATTTTTTCCTCCTCCCCTCCATCCTTCCTTCCTTCTTCCTCCCTTTCATCCTTCCTTCCTTCCATCCTTCCAGCTTTCCTTCCTTCCTTCCGTCCTTCCTCCTTTCATTTTTTCCTCCTCCCCTCCATCCTTCCTTCCTTCTTCCTCCCTTTCATCCTTCCTTCCTTCTTCCTCCTTTTCATCCTTCCTTCCTTCCATCCTTCCAGCTTTCCTTCCTTCCTTCCTGCCTTCCTTCCATCCTTCCTCCTTTCATTCTTTCCTCCTCCCTTCCATCCTTCCTTCCTTCTTCCTCCCTTTCATCCTTCCTTCCTTCTTCCTCCCTTTCATCCTTCCTTCCTTCTTCCTCCTTTTCATCCTTCCTTCCTTCCATCCTTCCAGCTTTCCTTCCTTCCATCCTGCCTTCCTTCCGTCCTTCCTCCTTTCATTTTTTCCTCCTCCCTTCCATCCTTCCTTCCTCCTTTCCTTCCATCCTTCCATCTTTTCTTCCTTCCTTCCTCCCTTGACTCGAGGACAACAGGAGGGTTAAAAATAGATTTAAAAGCAGCATCAGGTTTGTTAAAATGTATATTTAGTATTTTTGTTGGTTTTATATCATTTAAAATGACATTTGCACCATTTTTTAACCAAAAGTAAGACTGAATGCTCCTGAAAATGTCAAATGGTGTAACCACAAAAGAATATTAAATATTAAATATTTTATCACCTACAGTGTATTTAAGTGGACTTATACTGATATTGATCCTTCCTTCCTTCCTTCCTTCCTTCCTTCCTTCCTACTGTCCTTCTTCCCTTCCCTCCTTCCTTCCTTCCTTCCTTCCTTCTTTTCCTTCCTTCTTTTCTTTCCTTCCTTCTGTCCTTCTGTCCTTCCTTCCTTCCTTCCTTCCTTCCTCCCTCGCTCCTTCCTTCATTCCTTCCTCCCTCCCTCCCTCCTTTCCTTCCTTCCCTCCCTCCCTCCTTCCTTCTTTCCTCCCTCCCTAGCAACGTCCTTAGCAACGTGTTAGCTTAACCTGACGACGCTAAACAGAGAAACGCATAACGTAAAAATGTGTGACTAGAGAGAGAGAGAGAGAGACAGAGAGACATAGAGAGACAGTGAGAGAGAGAGGGAGACAAGGAGAGAGAGAGAGAGAGAGAGAGAGAGACACAGAGAGAGAGAGAGAGACAGAGAGACATAGGGGGACAGTGAGAGAGAGAGACAGACACAGAGAGAGAGAGAGAGAGAGAGCATAACGTAGAAATGTGTGGCTTCTAAGTTTTTTTTATTATCCCTCTTACCCCAATCTTTTTATAGTCAGTATTAAAGAGATCCTGGACACAAAGAGACGGTTTATACAAGCGGTAATGTGGCTGCACGAGATCCCTGCCCCCCCCTCCCCCTTTAACCCTGCCCCCCCCCCCCCCCCCGCCTTTAAACTTAAGAGAGAGGTTTGAGTCGCGGGTCGCTTCAGTCAGTTGTTGTGCGTGTCATGGAGAGCGTCAGTGGAGTCAGCTGTTGCCCTGCAGCTGATCCTGTGCTCTAACCAGCGAGAGACAGCCATGAATGATCACATTATTATATTATGACCCGCAGAGCATGAAGACGGACTACAACTTTCATTCCTTCTGAAGACTTTGATTTCTACATTTTAACCCTGCCGTCGTCCTCCCGGGTCAAGTTGACCCCCGTCTGTTTTGACTGTTTCTTCCTTCCTTCCTTCCTTCCTTCCCTCTTTCTTTAATTTTTCCTGCCTTCCTTCCTTCTTCCCCTCCTCCCCTCTTTCTTTGCTCCCTTCTCCTTCCATCCTTCCTTGCTTCCTTCCTTCCTCTTCTCCTTCCTCCCTTCCTTCTCTCCTAAATTCCTTCCTCTTTTTGTCTTTACTCCTTTCCTTCCTTCCTTCCTCCCCTCCTCCCCTCTTTCTTTGCTCCCTTCTCCTTCCATCCCTCCTGCCTTCCTTCCTCCTTTCCCTCCTCCCCTCTTTCTTTGCTCCCTTCTCCTTCCATCCTTCCTTCCTTCTTTCCTCCTTTCATTCTTTCCTCCTCCCTTCCATCCTTCCTTCCTTCCTTCCTTCCTTCCTTACTTCCTTCTGTCCTTCCTCCTTTCATTCTTTCCTCTCCATCTTTCCTTCCCCCATTCCTTCCATCCTTCCATCTTTTCTTCCTTCCTCCTTTGACTCGAGGACAACAGGAGGGTTAAAGTTGTGATGTGAGCCGTATGAGCCACTTCACATTGATTCTGTGTCACTGTGCCAAATGGATTCAGTCGGCGGTTGCCAAAAAAAAAGAAAAAGTCCTAAAACATAATTTCAGTCTTACTGGATTACTGCAGACTTTCCAGAAAATTATATCACTTTTTTAACCCTCCTATTGTCCTCAGGTCAAGGAAGGAAAGGAGGATGGACAGGAAGAAGGAAGGAAAGGAGGAAGGAGGAAAAGAGGAAGG
>NC_070591.1:4902661-4957661 GCF_027409825.1 Scomber japonicus | reverse complement strand
CCACCACCAGCACCAGCAGCACCACCACCACCAGCACTACCACCACCACGTACAGCACCACCAGCACCACCACCACCACCAGTTTTAGTTAGTTCATCAAGTGATTTAGTAATTTTAGTTTAGTTTTATTTTGAAGGAATTGACTAGTTTTATTTCGGTTTTATTTTGAAGGAATTGACTAGTTTTATTTCGGTTTTATTTTGAAGGAATTGACTAGTTGTATTTTGAAGGAATTGACTAGTTTTATTTCGGTTTTATTTTGAAGGAATTGACTAGTTGTATTTTGAAGGAATTGACTAGTTTTATTTCGGTTTTATTTTGAAGGAATTGACTAGTTTTATTTCGGTTTTATTTTGAAGGAATTGACTAGTTTTATTTCGGTTTTATTTTGAAGGAATTGACTAGTTGTATTTTGAAGGAATTGACTAGTTTTATTTCGGTTTTATTTTGAAGGAATTGACTAGTTTTTTTCGGTTTTATTTTGAAGGAATTGACTAGTTTTTAGTTTAGTTTTATTTTGAAGGAATTGACTAGTTTTTAGTTTAGTTTTATTTTGAAGGAATTGACTAGTTTTTAGTTTAGTTTTATTTTGAAGGAATTGACTAGTTTTTAGTTTAGTTTTATTTTGGAGGAATTAACTAGTTTTATTTCGGTTTTATTTTGAAGGAATTGACAAGTTTCAGTTTAGTTTTAGTTAGTTTAACAAGTGATTTAGTAGTTTTAGTTTGGTTTTATTTTGAAGGAATTGACTAGTTTCAGTTTAGTTTTTATTTTATTTTTCTTTCAATTTCAGTTAACTAAATTATTTTTTCTTTGCTAGTTTTCATTAACTATAATAACCCTGATCAGCAAGTCATCTTTGAGCCTCCGTAGATTTTTTTTTTTTTTTCCACAATTCATTATACAACAGTTTTGGTTGCATACTATTCTTCACGCCTGCTCGAGTAATGAGCTCAAATTTCTGGGATGTGCATTCACTGTGTTGACTGTGTGTGTGTGTGTGTGTCTGTGTGTGTGTGTGTGTGTGTGTGTGTGTGTGTGTGTGTGTGTGTGTGTGTGTGTGTGTGTGTGGCGACTGGCTCGGCCGGTATGATTGTCGACAGACCTTGTACAGGCTTGCAGGACCGCTGTGACATTTTAATTCTTGCTCTGCAGTTTGATGAGGTTTTCTTTTCTTTCTTTCTTCTCTTTCTTTTCTTTCTGTAAGCAGATACCTGTCACGACACGGACTTAATGTCTCTGTTCACATGCCGGCTGTTTACTTAAAGCCTGAACTTGACGACAGACGCTAACTGATGCATCACTCATCAAACTAGAGCAGGAGAGTTAAGCCGGGATCTACCTTCACATCACCTTCAAATAATAAAAAGGGGACACCACAAAACTGCTGCAGTGTCCCTGGATGGTAACGTGGATAACAGGGTTTCTGTGTGCACTGTTGCTATGCCACTGTGTGTGTGTGTGCTAAAAGACACACACACACATACACACACACACACACATATAGGAAGAAGATTAAAGGACTGATGAAAGTGTTATCGGATGAGAGGGAGAATCAAATTGGGTGTGAAAGCGGCGGTCAGAGATACAAACAACATGTGAAGACAGGGAGCTGGTGTGGTGAGGCGTTCAGGTGCAGTCGTACTTTCAAACCTTTTACTTAAATGACAACATTATAAAAAGGAATACACTGAATACAGCTGCAACTATTGATTATTTTAATTATTCGTAAAATCCATTCATCTGTTTTTCATCCCAATTTATTACCACAGGTTTTACACGTTTTTGGGATTTATGGTCAATAGGCCTCATTTATATTAAAGACCGTGTGAAGTGAATTCAGACATTTTCTTCTAAACACATTAAATAGGTCATAAATGTATTTCTGAAAAAGGTGTAAAAAGCATTTCAACCATTTAGATTTGAATTGTGGAGCTAGGCTTCACAAACTGTGTTTCAAGATTTCTGTGTTCAGGATTTAGTGATTAGCATAAACCCGCCCCTGCTGCTGTAGAGGTATAAATACATTCAGCACACACTACTACTACTACAGTCTACAGTTAGCCAGTTAGCTGAGCTAGCCGCCGAGTTAGCCGCAGAGCTAGCAGCTGAGCTAGCCGCTGAGTTAGCCGCCGAGCTAGCCGCCCAGTTAGCTGCCGAGCTAGCAGCTGAGCTAGCCGCAGAAAGCTCTCAGACATAGCGTCCATGTTTCTGGTAGAGGTGGTGACTTTGATTGACAGGTGACACTTGGTAGGGGGCGGGGCTTCAGCGTTTGGGAGCAGAGAAAGAGGCTGATTTTTACACAACTTTGAAGCCTAATTTCATATATTTGGCGATTTTTTTTAATCATTCAAATTTGGCAGGGTGGTTAACAACACACTTTTCTGTGGTATGTCAAACTCAGAACACATATTTATTCTGACTTTACACAGACTTTAAATTATACCTCATGTTTGAGGTATAATTTAACACAGGTCAAAACTGACCCAAAGACAACGGCAGGGTTAATAAATCTATTAAGCATCTGAGATTTGCACTAAAATGAGAACAGTTGGTCCAGTCAGTCCACCTTAAGTGAGCCTTTGGGACTAACTCCCTTCACTTTTTCAGCATTTGGGAACAAAATAGATGAGATTTACCAGGTTGACAACTTATGGCTAACTTTTTCTTCCTTTTTTCACTTTTTCACTCTTCTGCCGCTCTGTCTCTCTCACACTCACTCAATTACTCACACATTACGCACTGTCCTAAACCTTTAAGGGAGGTACATTACTCTTATAACAACACCATTTACATGTATGTCCTGTGATTACTCCAGACTATACCATGATAATAAAGAGCGTTACCATGCACCACAATGTGCAAGGGAAAGTCATTAGTAGACCAATGCAGCATCTCCCATTCCCATTGAGCCGCTAATTTATCATTTGGTTATTTAAAGACATGCAAAGCAAACTTAAAACAATGTAGAAAAAGTCAAAATGTCAAAATCTACCAGTATTATATATGATCCTCAGTAATGCACTAGTTAAACTTGAATAATCACTTCTGCTTTCTTTGTTTCAGAGCTTGAAATATGAACATTAATCTTCTTTTGATGGTTTGTTTGGAACATTTATGAACTGGTAAAAAAAATGTATTTCCCATACTTTGTCGGGGGTGTGTCATCATCACTCATATCTATACAACCAGTAGTTAAATTACTAAAAGCAATAAATTGGGTTTAGAGCAAAGCATATAACCTCTTAGCTTTGCTCTCAGGGTGCACCAGAATGATGCATCTGACTTCAAAGCGCCCCCCCCCCCGTAGACTCTGGGAAACACTCACACTGACATTGATGATTGTGTGAATTCTTCAGAAGCAGTGCTCATAATTCTGATGAAATGGGAAACACTGGTTTTCTATTACTGTTTCCCACACTAAGAACTGGTGAGGAGTAAAATCCCCTCTTTTTTTTTTAAGAGTGAGTTCCCCTTTTAAGTAATGAGATATTCAGACTGTGTTGCGAGACAGAGAGAAAACAAGAAGTTGACATGATGCAACGTGAGATACTTTATGAAATATGATCCAAAACAATGCAGCGATGAGCCGTTACTACTTTTCCTGTGGGAAGATCTCTTGTTCCTGGAAGACCTGTCTGGATAGATCACTGCAGTAGTTCCTTAACCATCCTGTTGGCCTCGAGTCAAGGAAGGATGGACGGGAGGAAGAAGGAAGGAGGGATGGATGGAAGGGAGGAAAGGAGGGAAAAGAGGTAGGAAGGGAGGAAGAAGGAAGGAAAGGAGAGAAAGGAGGGAGGAAGGAAGGAAGGAAAGGAGGGGGGCAGGAGGGAGAAGGAAAGGAGGGAGGAAGAAGGGACAAAGAAGGAAGGAAGGGAGGAAGAAGGGAGAAAGTAGGAAGAAAAGGAAGGACAGAAGGAAGGGAGAAAGAAAGAAAGGAAAGGAGGAAGGAAGGGAGGAAGAAGAAAGAAAAGGAGGGAGGGAGGAAGGAGGAAAGGAAGGAAGGAAAGAAGGGAGAAAAGTAGAAAGGAAGGGAGGGAGGAAGAGAAGGAAGGAAAGGAGGAAGGAAGAAGATAAGGAGGAAGGAAGGAGTAAGAAGGGAGAGAGAAGGAAGAAAAGGAGGGAGGAAGGAAGGAAGGAAAGGACAGAGGGAGGAAGGAAGGAAATGAGGAGGGAAGGAAGGAAGGAAGGAAGGAAAGGAGAAGGAAGGAAGAAAAGAAGAAAAGGAGGGAGGAAGGAAGGAAGAACGGAAAGGAAGGAAGGAAGGACGGAAAGGAGGAGGGAAGGAAGGAAGGAAGGAAAGGAGAAGGAAGGAAGAAAAGAAGAAAAGGAGGGAGGAAGGAAGGAAGAACGGAAAGGAAGGAAGGGAGGAAGGAAGGACGGAAAGGAGGAGGAAGGAAGGAAAAGAGGAGGGAGGAAGAAGGGAGAAAGGAGGAAGGAAGGAGGGAAGAAAAGCACTGCTGACTCACCTGCTGTACTCTATAGTATATTTTATAGTGTTATAGAGTATATAGTATATCTGCTACCATGACGTCCGTTACCATGACGCACTGCAGTAAACAATGTGGGTCACGCTCAGACTCCATCTTTATTCTCACAAACAGACCAACAGATAACATATTCCCAAGTCTCTTACATTTGGATTTGGATAGAAATATAAAAATAATTTTTATGGGAACCTTTCAGACAGAAATCTGCAGCCGAGTTTCATCCCAAAAATAACAAATAACTCAGCGTCTGTGTCCAGAAACACTGATTTAACATTTAACAGGCTGGTTTCAGGCCAACTGCTTCTCACTCAACCCCCATACTCAATACAGATGATCAAAGAGCTTTCAGTCTGTCCTTCCTTCCTTCCTTCTTTCCTTCATGCCTTCTTCTTTCCTTCCTTCATTCATGCCTTCCTTCTTTCCTTCCTCCTTTCCAGCTTTCCTTCCTTCCTTCTTTCTTTCTTTCTTCATCCTTTCCTTCCTTCATTCATGCCTTCTTCTTTCCTTCCTTCATTCATGTCTTCCTTCTTTCCTTCCTCCTTTCCTTCTTCCGTCATCCTTTCCTTTCTTCTCCCAGCTTTCCTTCTTTCCTTCCTTCTTTCCTTCTTTCTTCCTCCCTTCCTTCCTCCCTTCCTTCCTCCTTCCTTCCTTTCTTCCTTCATGCCCTTCTTCTTTCCTTCCTTCATTCATGCCTTCCTTCTTTCCTTCCTTCTTCCTCCTTTCCTTCCTCCTTTCCTTCCTTCTTCCTCCTTTCCTTCCTCCTTTCCTTCTTTCTTCTTCCCTACCTTCCTCCTTTCCTTCCTTCTTCCTTCTTTCCTTCCTTCCTTCCTTCTTTCCTTCCTTCTTTCCTTCCTTCTTCCTTCCTCCCTCCCTCTCTCCTTTCCTTCCTTCCTTCCTTCCTCCCTTCCTCCCTTCCTTTCTTCCTCCCTTCCTTCCTTGACTCGAGGACAACAGGAGGGTTAAAGGAGGAATTTAACACCCACTAATGAATCTTGTATTAGCTGATCTCTCTCTCTGTGGTTTCAGTGATGTACAGTACAGTACTCCCTCCTTCTTTCTTTCCTTCCTTCCTCCCTCTCTCCTTCCCTTCCTTCCTTTCCTTCCTCCCTTCCTTTCCTCCCTCCCTCCTGTCCTTCCTGTCCTTCCGTCTTCCTTCCTCCCTCTCTCCTTTCTTTCTTTCCTTCCTGCCTTCCTTTCTTCCTCCCTTCCTTTCCTCCCTCCTGTCCTTCCTGTCCTTCTGTCTTCCTTCCTCCCTCTCTCCTTTCTTTCTTTCCTTCCTGCCTTCCTTTCTTCCTCCCTTCCTTTCCTCCCTCCTGTCCTTCCTGTCCTTCCGTCTTCCTTCCTCCCTCTCTCCTTTCTTTCTTTCCTTCCTTCCTTCCTTTCCTTCCTCCCTTCCTTTCCTCCCTCCTGTCCCTCCTGTCCTTCCGTCTTCCTTCATCCCTCTCTCCTTTCTTTCTTTCCTTCCTGCCTTCCTTTCTTCCTCCCTTCCTTTCCTCCCTCCTGTCCCTCCTGTCCTTCCGTCTTCCTTCCTCCCTCTCTCCTTTCTTTCTTTCCTTCCTGCCTTCCTTTCTTCCTCCCTTCCTTTCCTCCCTCCTGTCCTTCCTGTCCTTCCGTCTTCCTTCCTCCCTCTCTCCTTTCTTTCTTTCCTTCCTTCCTTTCCTCCCTCCTGTCCCTCCTGTCCCTCCTGTCCTTCCGTCTTCCTTCATCCCTCTCTCCTTTCTTTCTTTCCTTCCTTCCTTCCTTCCTCTCTTCCTTCCTTCCTCTCTTCCTTTCTTCCTCCCTTTCTTCCACCCACTAAAGAATCTTGTATTAGCTGATCTCTCTCTCTGTGGTTTCAGTGATGTACAGTACAGGTGTTCTCCATGACCCTATGACATCATCGTTATTGGGTTTGGGTAAAAGGTAAATACGACTGCTCACACCTTTCAGAGGAGGAGGAGGAGGAGGAGGAGCAGGAGGAGGAGGAGCAGGCTTCACACAACCAGAGAAGGAGCTTTGAGCTGAGCGTTGGTTTACTCTGACAGGATTACTCACTGAGGGAAACTCTACAGAGGCTGTTGAGTTTGCTGGAAGCGATGTGTGTCTGAGCTCTGAGGTGACATAATGCATGATGCAGCGAAAAGTCCAGACATGTTTAACCGTGTGTGTGTGTGTGTGTGTGTGTGTGTGTGTGTGTGTGTGTGTGTGTGTGTGTGTGTGTGTGTGTGTGTGTGTGTGTGTGTCTACGAGGGGAGCGGCTTAAAAGAAAAACGTGCTCCAACTTTGGCAGAGGTCCCACTAAGAATGTATCTCACTCTGCTGAATGAATGAGTGAGATGTTAACAGCTGTTTAAAGGTGTGTAGATGTTAGATTAAGCTTCCTGTCGTCCTCCCGGGTCAAATATATGACCCTGTATGTTTTGACTGTTCCTTCCTTCCCTTCCTTCCTTCCTTCCTTCCTTCCTGCTACCGTCCTTACTTCCTTCCTTTCCTTCCTCCCTTCCTCTGTCCTTCCTTTCTCCCTTCCTTCTTTCCTCTGTCCTTCCTCTGTCCTTCCTTCCTTTCCTTCCTCCCTTCTTTCCCTCCTTCCTTCCATCCTCCTTTCCTCCCTCCCTCCTTACTCCCTTCCTTCCTTTCTTCTTCCCCCTTTCCATCCTTCCTTCTTCCAGCTTTCCTTCCTTCCTTCATGCCTTCCTCTCCTCCCTCCCTTCCTTCTTTCCTCTGTCCTTCTTTCCTCCCTTCCTTCCTCCCTGCTACTGTCCTTACTTCCTTCTTCCCTCTTTCCTTCCTTCCTTTCCTTCATTCTTCCTCATTTCCATCCTTCCTTCCTTCCTTCTTTCCTTCCTTCTTCCAGCTTTCCTTCCTTCCTTTATGCCTTCCTTCTTTCCTTCCATCTTTCCTCCCTTCCTCCCTTCCTTCCATCCTTCCTTCCTTCCTTCCTTCTTCCAGCTTTCCTTCCTCCTTTCCTTCCTCCTTTCCTTCCTTCTTCCTCCCTTCCATCCTCCCGTCCTCCCTTCCTTCCTTGACTCTAGGACAACAGGAGGGTTAAAGGTAGTGATCAGCAGACCTACTCATCATGACTGGTTTGTTTAAGCTCAGAGATTAAAAAAAAAAAAAAAAAAAAAAAACTTCAGCCATAAAACTGAGACCGCCAGAGCAGCAGTGTCAGACCAGGAGCCACTTCTTTCATCCCGCTCCAACATCTTTATTCAAGACTTGAATCTTTACTGTCAAAACATGTGAAACATCACAGAGCCTGGCAGCCTCGACCTTCTCTGGCTTTACACGTCTACCGTCCTGTAAGACTTCCACCATGAGGAATACACTGGGAGCTGGACTCTTTCTTTCCTTCAACGCCGTACTCCTCCTATTTCATCATTGCCCCCCCCCCCCCTCTCTTTCATCTCTCTCTCTCTCTCTCTCTCTCTCTCTCTCTCTCTCTCTCTCTCTCTCTCTCTCTCTCTCTCTCTCTCTCTCTCTCTCTCTCTCTCTCTCTCTCTCTCTCTCTCTCTCTCTCTCTCTCTCTCTCTCTCTCTCTCTAATGGACCTGATGGCCTCATCAATAATACACTCAAACATCCGTCTGCTTCAGCGGCTTCAGACAACGAGCAGCTTCTTCATGCAGCTGTGTGTGTGTCTGCGTGTGCGTCTGTGTCTGTGTCTGTGTGTGTGTGTGTGTGTGTTTGTATGGACCATGCATGTGGCCTAAACCACACCCACTTCTTTGTAGCTCTGCTGTGGGCCACTGGTCTGTCTGTCAGGAGCACAACAAAGGTAACTGGATCTATACTCGTGTCTGTGTCTGTGTGTGTGTGTGTGTGTGTGTGTGTGTGTGTGTGTGTGTGTTGTGTATTTGCCACACAGTGCTGGTTTGCTTTAACTGAAATCACATGTATGTTCAAATTAAACAACATGTGTTTTCACAGCTGAACTAAAGCTGCAATCTGTAACTTAGTTTGTTTTTTAAGGTTTTCAGCTCACACCTATCTGAGTGATGATGCTAGTACCAGCTACCAACTACTAGCTACCTGCTACTAGCTACCTGCTACCTGTATCATTATTATAATATGGCTGCAGCTAATTATACTCACTGATATAGAGCCTTTAAAACTAAAGAAAATAGAGAGAAAGTGTTGTTGTAATCAAAGCGAGGCTCACTGTGTTGACTGTGTGTGTGTGTGTGTGTGTGTGTGTGTCTGTGTGTGTGTGTCTGCGTGTGTGTGTGTCTGTGTTGACTGTCTGTCTGTCTGTGTGTGTGTGTGTGTGTGTGTGTGTGTGTATATGTGTGTCTGTGTCTGTATGCCTGTCTGTCTGTGTGTGTGTGTGTGTGTGTGTGTGTGTATGTGTATGTGTGTCTGTCTGTCTGTCTGTCTGTCTGTGTGTGTGTGTGTGTGGTAACTAGTGAGGTGAGGCTTGTTTTGGTCCAACCAAGAGACCAAAACCTAAAGATTTTTTAGCTTAAAACTGAGAAGAGTGTCAAGTCTTCACATTTGAGAAGCTGAGATCATAAAATTCTAATATTTTTGTTTTTTACCCTAAATCAGTGGTGTCAAACATGCGGCCCACGGGCTAGAACCGGCCCACCGAGGGGTCCAATCCGGCCCACTTTCCTTCCTGTCTCCTTTCTTTGGTTTGTTTGTCTATCTGTCCGTCCGTCCGTCCGTCCTTCCTTCCTTCCTTCCTCCCTCCTTTCCTTCCTTCTTCCTTCCTCCCTCCTTTCCTTCCTTCTTCCTTTCCTTCCTTCATTCCTTTCTCCCTTTCTGCCATCTCTTTCCTGTCTTCTTTTCCTTTCTTTGGTTCGTCTGTCCTTACTTCCTTCCTTCTTTCTTTCCTTCCTTCTTGTCTTATTTTCCTCCCTTTCTTCCATCTGTCCTTACTGTCTTCTTTTCCTTTATTCATTTCTTCCGTCCTTCCTTCTTTCCTTCCTTCCCTCCCTCCTTCCTTCCCTCCATCTTTTTAATGATCCAGCCCACATGAGATCAAATTTGACTGTATATGGCCCTTGAATGAAAATGAGTTTGACCCCCCTGCCCTAAATCTATTATCAAAAATGTCTGTATCGATCATTTCACATTCACACCAAAGCAAGAACAAAAAGTTGAAAATACTTTTTTATACAGAAGCAACTCTGGATCCTGTAGTCTGGTTTCAGCTTTATAATAAATCCTTCACGTTGAGCTCACTGAGTCATTTATTAAAAGATGAATGCAGAGACGACACTAAACAACACAAACGCATCACTAATGGACTGATTCAACAGACGTGGGATGTCCAAAAAATGAAAACGAGCAGCAGATGATTGAGCTCAGTCCTGTGATTCATACAGCAGAAGCACATCTGGGACACTTCTGTACGTCACGACTAAAGTAACAACAACTTTTACATAGGGCTGTCAGCATTAACGTGTTAATCGCGATTAGATTAATGCAATCCATAACGCGTTAATTTTTTTTAATCTCATTTTAATGTTGCAAGCCTTTTTGTCCCTTCTACTCACCCGTAGACGGCTCCTCTAGCTGTAGCGCTATGCTTTGAAGTGGCCTCCTGCAGTAAACCTACCGCGCTGATGGAAAGTAAGAGAGCTACTGGACTTTTGAACGGCTTGTTTAACTTTAAAACACTTCCAGACGCTTCAGTTGACAAGTCAAAAGTAAAATGCAACCTGTGTCAAACGGAGTTTAACTACCACCGGAGTACGTGGAGTTTGAGTTAGCACCTCCACGCTAAACACCCAGGTGCAGCCAAGCCAGCCTCAGCTCCACCAAAGGACCATTTTGGAGTGTGGGAGTCGCAGCAGAGCCGTGATTGATTCCCAGTTAAGACACTCTGGTAAGAAATGCTTTACATTATGGGCTTAAAACTGCCTTGAAATGTAAAATAACAGGATTTTAAACATGCAATTCAAAACGCCATTAATTGTGATTAAAAAAAATTAATCGTTTGACAGCCCTACTTTTTATTCCTTCTTTCATTTTGTTTAACATCTTTATCTACAACGAGCTCTGTGATGCTGACCGACAGGAGGAGGAGGAGGAGGAGAGATGCTGGTGGTGTTGGTGCTGTCAGGTGTGCTGATACTAGACATGGGATGATAACCGTGTTCAAGGTATACCGTGATAACCACGATAACCGAAACCGCCAAATTAAGGTATGAGCTGTTTTTAGTCTGGTGGTCAAAGACAGGAAGTGCTGGTCAGAAATCTCTCAGGTGGTGCAGCTGCAGCGTAGAGCAGACGTGTCAAACTCATTTTCATTCAAGGGCCACATACAGACCAATTTGATCTCATGTGGGCCGGATCATTAAAAAGATGGAGGGACAGAAGGAAGGAAGGAAGGAAGGAAATAAGAAGGGAAGGAAGGAAAGACAGGCGGCAAAAGGAAGGAGGGAAGAAAGGTAGGAAAGACAGACAGTGAAGGACGGACAGACAGATGGAAGGAAGGAAGGGAGGAAGCAAGAAATGAAGGGAGGAAGGACAGAAGGAAGGAAGGAACAAAGAAAGGTAGGGAGGACGGATGTAAGGAAGGAAAAGAACACAGGAAGGAAAGTGGGCCGGATTGCTCCCCTCAGTGGGCCAGTTGTGGCCCGCGGGCCGCATGTTTGTCTGTCACATCGTTTCAGCTCCAACATGTACGGATGTGATTTGAGAAATTGAAGATTTGGAGTAAAGAAGGAGAAAAAGAAGTGAAGTCATGCTGCTATAGTTAGTTTATGTAGAAGCTTTGGTTGCTAAGGTGGTTGCTAAGGGCTGTGTTCCGTGGTTGCTAAGGTGGTTGCTAAGGGGGGGCCTTAAAGAGACAGGAGCTAAAACAGCCTGTTTCAGAAAGAGGCTGAACTGAGCGGCTGCATGAAGGACCAGTAGAAGATAAATAAGGAGTTTTTAATTATAAATCATGTAAAGATATTCTAGTAGAGACTCAGAATATTAATATAGAGCTGGAGATGTGAAGAGTCTTTGTCCCTCTAAACAAAATCCTACGCAGAGAAACTTAATAGTCAGTCTTCAAAACTAGCTGTCGGATTCAAACTAACATGTCGGTGGTGTGGAACTTCTTCAGAGTAAATGAGACAGATAAAACACAAGCCATCTGCAATCTATCCTTCCTTCCTTCCTTTCCTTCCTTCCTTCCTTCCTTCCTTACCTCCTTCCTCCCTCCGATAAAACACAAGCCATCTGCAATCTATCCTTCCTTCCCTCCTTCCTTCCTTTCCTTCCTTCCTTCCTTCCTTCTGTCCTTCTTTCCTTCCTTCCTTCCTTCCTACCTTACCTCCTTCCTCCCTCCGATAAAACACAAGCCATCTGTAATCTATCCTTCCTTCCCTCCTTCCTCCTTTCCTTCCTTCCTTCCTTCTGTCCTTCTTTCTTTCCTTCCTTCCTTCCTTCCTTACCTCCTTCCTCCCTCCGATAAAACACAAGCCATCTGCAATCTATCCTTCCTTCCCTCCTTCCTTCCTTCCTCCTTCCTTTCCTCCCTCCCTTCTGTCCTTCTTTCCTTCCTTCCTTCCTTCCTGACCTCCTTCCTCCCTCCAATAAAACACAAGCCATCTGTAATCTATGCAACGGGAGCATCTGCAACAAGTTTCAACATGACGACATTGATCGGGTCGGAGAATTAAGACATTACAGCCGATCTCACTAATTACATAAAAAGCTAAATATCGACCGATCAGATATAGCCTACTGTTAAATCTCTCCCTACGACCCTATGATCAACTAATCACACAACTAATATTAGGTTGATAAAGTAAAATATTCACTCTACAAACTCAGTAATGTAAAGTTGTGAGTTAATGACACAGTCATGACTCAGTAGGTCTATTTATTTCCTTTCTGTTTGGCAGGATTGAGCTTCCATATCGAACATTTTTACATTTATACTTCAACTTTCCAACATTATTCTGAAGCAATTAGTTAATTAATTGATAAAAGTTGATTGTCGGAAAATTAATTGGTTATCGCTTATGTGTTTGAGTCATATATCAAGCCTAAAAATGATAAATATTGCATACAAGTTCACTGTGTGTCATGATTTTGTACTTTACTGCAGTCTTAATTTTGAATATGTGGCTACTACAGTACAATATTAGATAAGAGCGTCCCTAAATGATTAGCTATGGTTACATTCCTGTGTCAAAATATAGGTTTTTTAAGCCTATACTTTAGTTTATATCCTATAAATGTAAAAAGTGAGGGTACAAAACCTATTTTATGCCCCAGAGACCCCGAGAACTTCACTCTGACCCTTCTCAAAATGTTGAAAGTCACATTTTAAAGGTTTCTCATGCTTTACTTTGATGCTTTAACTTTTCCATATTATGCTGAAACAAGTGATGAATTGATAAAAGCTGACTCTCAGAAAATGAACAGGTAATGAGTTAGGTTTTTGAGTATCATATATAGCAAAAATAAGCCTTGAATTCACTGTGTGCCAAGATTTTATACATAATTATAGACTTAATTTGGATGTTTGCCCACTACAGTACATATTAGACACTATGGGTCCTACATTATTAGCTCAGGTTGCAGTCATCCATTGTAGAGGGACCCTGTACTTCTGGACCCTACACTTTGGTTTATATCCTATATATGTAATAGCACTTTTTACTCTGACCCTTCTCAAAATGAAATGAACGTCACATTTTAAAGGTTTCTCATGCTTTACTTTGATGCCTTAACTTTTTCATATTATGCTGAAACAAGTGATGAATTGATAAAAGCTGACTCTCAGAAAATGAACTGGTAATCCCTTCATTTTTTGAGTCATATATGAGAAATACAGGGAGCCCAGAAGCCTGAAATCCACTGTGTGTCAAGATTTTGGACATAATTACAGACTTAATTTGGATTTGTGCCCGCTACAGTACAATATTAGACACTATGGGTCCTACATTATTAGCTCAGGTTGCAGTCATCCATTGTAGAGAGACCCTGTACTTCTGGAGCCTACACTTTTATTTATATCCTATATATGTAATAACACTTTTTACTCTGACCCTTCTCTAAATGAAACAAAAGTCACATTTTAAGGGTTTCTCATGCTTTACTTTGATGCTTTAACTTTTCCATATTATGCTGAAACAGGTGATGAATTGATAAAAGCTGACTCTCAGAAAATGAACTGGTAATGGCTTAATGTTTTGAGTCATATATCATATATAGCAAAAAATATGAAATAGTGCATGGATACTCCAGGAAGCCCAGAAGCCTCAATACGTGTCATAATTACAGACTTAATTTGGATTTGTACCCATTACAGTACAATATAAGACACACTGGGTCCTACATTATTAGCTCAGGTTGCAGTCATCCATTGTAGAGGGACCCTGTACTTCTGGAGCCTTACACTTTTATTTTTATCCTATATATGTAATAACACTTTTTAATCTGACCCTTCTCAAAATGTATTAAAGGATTTCTCAAGCTTCTCAAGTTGACATATTTTGGGTTTGTGATATATTTTAAGGATTGTCTCTAAGGAGGAAAATACATATATGGGAAAAACCATTAGTTTGACTCATAATAGAAATACCTGGTCCTGTTGGTTGCAGCCCAATGATGAAGAACTGGTCCAATAATTGGTTTGGGTACTTTTCTCCCCCCCTCAACAAAGCACCCCCCCCCCCCCTCTCTCTCTGTGTGTGTGTGTGTGTGTGTGTGTGTGTGCTTCAGTGTTTACATCCTTACCCAGTCCTCGAAGTGCTTGCTGCCGTTATGCAGGATGTCCTCAAACTGGATGCTACAGTTGGCCACGAAGTCGTCGTAGCCGATGGGCGCGTCGTGGAAGACGGACAGCTCGATGGTGCGTCCGTCGTGCACCTCCGTGGTGAACTCATCATTCCACGTGGGGCTGTTTGTCTTCTGCTTGGTGCAGGTCTGTCCCACGCGGGAGTCGTCCACGTTCAGGGCTAAGTACGTGTCCAGGAGGAAGGTCTGGGTTTTGGGGCCGACGGCGTGACGCAGGGACCAAGCCGTCGGTTTGAGGTCCAGCGCCTCGCGGATCTTGATCCTCAGCTGCCCGTTGAAGACCACCATGGCGAAGTGTTGTTGAAGTGAAGCTGCTCCCACTTTAAACTGTGTGTTTGTTTACGATTAAATCAAACCCAAACCCTCCACTGTTCTCCCTCTCACCCTCCACTCCACTCCACCCACCCCCAAAAAAACCCACTTCAACCCTCAGTCTGTAATGGGTTTGAATACCCGGTGCTCCTCCAGACAGAGACTGTACTCCAAAATATGACGGAGAAAAACGCAGTCCTCTCCCGGTCCAACACACCACGTCTACTTCTTCTATGAAACCTCTTTAAACCTTTTAGATCTGAGTGGCTTTTATTGCTGTTTCCTTCAACTATCTACTCTAATCGAAAACTGCTACAATATCCGCCCATAAACAAACCAAAATAAAGCGATCGTCAACCCAGGGAGTGCGCGGAAGAAACAGCTGCCAACAACAGCGAGTACGCACAAAACACGCGAGGAAAGGCCCCAGATGTGACTCGGTGTGTCATGTTTTCCTCTTAAACCTCCTCCGAGGTGTTTAGAAAAAGTCCGTTATTCGTGGCGGGGCTCCTCGGAAGCAGCAGTAGCCCGTGTTGCATTGCACCGTGTTGGAGGGTGGGAGGCTCCAGATGCCATCCAGAGCCCGGACCACTGCGACCAGACAGCGGCTGGAAACAACCGCAGCAAAGGGGCGTATATATATATAATGGGGAGGGGAGAGATTCGGGTGGGTTTAGGTAAGGTATAGTTAAGGTAGTAGGGTTGCTATAAATGGGAATTCCCGCTGCTCGGTGTTGCACGGCCTGGTTTCATCCACTGCTTCCCGTGGACATACCTCTGTCTCCGTCTCACTGTGGTGCAGGAAATGCGAAAAACACGTCAGATTTTCTCGGAGGCTGGTGTGACAGACGGGGGAGTGCGACGCAACCCAGACTAGGGAGGTGTTTAGGAGCAAGCGAGCAAGGGCTGGGGAGAGGAGAGGAGAGAGAGAGAGAGAGGGGAGAGAGAGGGGAGAGGGAGGGGGGGGGCGTTTGGGTGAATACACAAGTGGAGAAAGTGGAGAAATGACACGATTTTGCATTTACAGGCAAGGTGCCCTTGAGCAAGCCTTCTCACAGCACCAGGTGGAGCTGCGAGGGAAAAGATGAGTTGCACATTGCTGCAGGTTGTAACTGTGCGTGCATGCGAAACTGTTGGAAACGCAGGAAAACAGGTGCGCAGTGGGGTTTTTTTTTTCTTCTGCAGAGAAATGAAGGCTGCAAAAAAAAAAAAAAAACACATACTCACTCTAAAATCTGGATGTGAGCCAAATGCCCCCCTTCTCTTCTCTTCTCCTCCTTTCCTTTTCTCCTCCTCCCATCTGCTGTAAGTCCAGGTGCAGAAATATGAACATTCATCCACTCAATAAAAAGCAATGGCCAACTCTATAAAAGATGGGACCTTAGGGGATGAATGCAGGGATATGTGAGGCATGCTTGGAATTTCAAAGAGATGCTTGCATATTACCTTTTAGCCACATGACCATGCTGTGTGCAGCAGCGTGTGTTCACAGCACAGAGAAGAAGAAAAAATATTTAAAAAAAACCCCAACACATCTCTTAACCCTCCTGTTGTCCTCAGATCAAGGAAGGAAAGAAGGAAGGAAGGAAAGGATGAAAAGAGGAAGGAATTTAGGAGAGAAGGAAGGGAGGAAGGAGAGAGGATGGAAGGAAGGAGGGAGGGAGGAAAAAAGGAAGGATGAAAAGAGGAAGGAATTTAGGAGAGAAGGAAGGAAGGAGGGAAAGTAGTAAGGATGAAAAGAGCAAGGAATTTAGGAGAGAAGGAAGGAAGGAGGGAAAGTAGTAAGGATGAAAAGAGCAAGGAATTTAGGAGAGAAGGAAGGAAGGAGGGAAAGTAGTAAGGATGAAAAGAGCAAGGAATTTAGGAGAGAAGGAAGGAAGGAGGAGGGAAGGAGGAAGGAAGGATGGAAGGAAAGAGTAAGGAGGGAGGGAGGGAGGAAAGGGCAGAGGGAGGGAGGGAGGGAGGAAAGGGCAAAGGGAGGGAGGAAAGGAGGAAGGAAGGAAAGGAGTAGGGAGGGAGGAAAGGAGGGAGGAAGGGAGGAAAGGAGGAAGGAATGAAAGGAGGGAGAGAGGAAAGGAGGAAGGGAGGAAAGGAGGAAGGAATGAAAGGAGGGAGAGAGGAAAGGAGGAAGGAAGGAAATGAGTAAGGAGGAGGGAGGGAGGAAAAGGCAAAGGAAGGAAGGAGGGAGGGAGGAAAGGAGGAAGGAAAAAAGGAAGGAGGGAGGGAGGAAAGGGTGGGGAGGGAGGAAAGGAGTAAGGATGGAAGGAAGGAAAGGAGGGAGGGAGGAAAGGAGTAAGGATGGAAGGAGGAGGGAGCAAAGAAAGAGGGAAGGAGGGGAAGAAGGAAGGAAAAATTAAAGAAAGAGGGAAGAAGGAATGAAAGAAGGAACAGTCAAAAGAGAGATGGGTCAGTTTGACCCGGGGAGGACGACAGGAGGGTTAAAACTCTTAAATCTTAATCTTCCTCTTGTGACTTTATGTTCTGCACCTGCAACACTGTTTATTAGAGATCTCTCAAAAAGCATCACATCATCTTTCTTTGCTCCCTCCTCCTTCCATCCTTCCTTCCTTGCTGCCTTCCTTTCCCTCCTCTTTTCCTTCTTCTTTCCCTCCTTACTCCTTTTCTTCCTTCCTACCTTCCTTCCTTCCTTCTCTCCTTACTTCCTTCTTCTTTTCCTCCCTTCCTTCTTCTTTCCTCCCTTCCTTCTTTCCTTTCCTCCCTCCCTCCTTCCTCCTTTGCTTCCCTCCTTTCCTCCCTCCCTCCCTCCCTCCCACCAACCTTCCTTCCTTCCTTCCCTCCCTCCTTCCTTCTTTTCTCCCTCCCACCCTCCTTCCTCCTTTCCTTCCTTCCTCCCACCCTCCCTCCTTTCCTTCCTGGCTTCCTCCTTTCCTTCCCTCCTTCCTTCCTCCCTCCCTCATTTCCTTCCTTCCTTCCTCCTTTCCTTCTTTCTTTCTCCCTTCCCTCCCTCCTTCCTCCTTTCCTTCCTTCCTCCCACCCTCCCTCCTTTCCTTCCCTTCGTCCTTCCTCCTTTCCTTCCTTCCTCCCACCCTCCCTCCTTTCCTTCCCTTCGTCCTTTCCTCCCTTCTTTCCTTCCTTTCCTCCTCCCTTCCTTCCTCCCTCATTTCCTTCCTTCTTCTTCTTCCTAACTTCCTCCCTTGACTCGAGGATGACAGGAGGGTTAAAGCTGGTTGATGATGATGATGATGATGATGATGAAGAGGAATGAGTCTTACAGTACAGAGACATGATTAAAGGAACATAGTGAACCTGACAGAAGCAGAACAAGGCCGTCAGCTTTTCATATTCTACACAAAGAAAAAGAAACTGTATTTATCTGCTCAGCATCTCCTTCTGTCACTATTCAACACATCAGAGTAAAGCTTAAACACACTACTGTAGACTTTACAATCCTTAAAACTGCTCTATACCTTCATGTCGTCCTCCCGGGTCAAATTGACCCCGTCTGTTTTGACTGTTCCTTCTTCCCTTCCTCCATCCCCCTTTCTTCCTTCCTTCAGTCCTTCCTCCCTTCCTTCTTTCCTTCCTTCCTTCCGTCCTGTTTTCCTTCCTCCATCCCTACTACCTTCCTTCCTCCATCCTTCCTTCCTTCCTTCAGTCTTTCCGCCATTCCTCCCTTCCTTCTTTCCTTCCTTCCTTCCTTCCTCTTTTCCTTTCTCCCTCCCTCCCTACTACCTTCCTTCCTCCGTCCTTCCTTCCTTCCTTCCCTCCTTCCTTCCTATCTTCCTTCCTCTTTTCCTTTCTCCCTCCCTCCCTACTACCTTCCTTTCTCCATCCTTCCCTCCTTCCTTCCTTCCTTACTTCTTTCCTTCCTTCCTCCCTCTTTTCTTTCCTTCTTCCTCCCCTCCTCCCTCCTTTCCTCCTTCCTTCCTTCCCTTCTTCCTTCCTCCCTCCCTCCCTCCTTTCTTTCCTTCTTCCTCCCTTCCTCTTTTCCTTTCTCCCTCTCTACTACCTCCCTTCCTCCACCCTTCCTTCCTTCCTTCCTCCCTCTTTCCTTTCCTCCTTCCTTTCTCCCTCATTTCCCTCCTTTCCTCCTTCCTTTCTCCTTCTTTTCCTTCTTCCTTCCTTCCTTCCTTCCTTGACTCGAGGACAACAGGAGGGTTAAGTTTCCAAGACCTTAGATCCAGCCCTCATCCCTCATCCCTCCATCTTCTGGTTTATGATTATAACATCACTGTATGTCATCTCACACACACACACACACACACACACACACACACAGACACACACACACATACACACACACACACACACACACACACACACAGACACACACACACATACACACACACACACACACAGTGACTTAAAATCCACAAATTTCAGTCAGAGTTTGAGTAAAAGTCTGAGCAGTCTACTAACAGATCTGCACAAGACTTCGCATATTATATCCTTCCTTGCTGAATATATATAATAACTATAAAAGTGGATAGATGCATTTATAATATATAATATGAGTGAAGTGTTAGTGTGTATTATGTAACACGAGCATGTCTGTCAGCCACCAGGATGAGTGTGATGTCACTTCTCAGCATCCAAAACCTGAACACTGCTGACACCTGCTGGTCAGTCTTTATAATGTTAATAAGACCAAGCTGCTGCAAAACAGTCAGGTAGGTGTGTGTGTGTGTGTGTGTGTGTGTGTGTGTGTGTGTGTGTGTGTGTGTGTGTACTATACACAAACACAACAAAGACCCACCCATGAGAAAGCAGCTCTGTAGCTCTAATGGAGATTTCCACTGTGTGTATTAATAACTGTCATTTTGATGATAATACTTCTTTACTTGTATTTAACCTGTGTCAAATTGACCCCGTCTGTTTTGACTGTTCCTACTTTCCTTCCTTCCTTCCTTCCTTCCTCCTTACTCCTTTCCTTCCTCTCTTCCTCCTTACTCCTTTCCTTCCTCCCTCCCTCCTTCCTTCCTTCCCTCCTCCCTCCCTTCCTCCCTCCCTACTCCTTTCCTTTCTTCCTACCGTCCTTCCTTCCTCCTTATTCCTTTCCTTCCTCCCTTCCTTACTTCCTCCTTTACTTCCTCCCTCGTTCCTTATTCCTTTCTTTCCTCCTTTTCTCCTTATTCCTTTCCTTCCTCCCTTCATGCCTTCATGCATCATGTGATCTAAACCTATGACCTAAGAGTGTTAAACGCTTTTCCTTCATTATGAAACATTTGCAAAGCTTTTTTTTATATTTTGCACATTTTAAAACCTGCACTCACTATTTATGTTCATGTTTGCTTACTTGCTGTGTGTGTGTGTGTGTGTGTGTGTGTGTGTGTGTGTGTGTGTGTGTGTGTGTGTGTGTGTGTGTGTGTGTGTGTGTGTGTGTGTGTGTGTGTGTGTGTGTGTACTATACACAAACAAAACAAAGACCCATCCATGAAAAAGCAGCTCTGTAGCTCTAATGGAGATTTTCACTGCACTGTAAAAAAAATTACTGTAAAATAACAGTAAATTACTGGCAGCTATAGACGCCAGCAATGTACTGTTATTTTACAGTATCCTTACTGTAATCTAAAAAACAGTTAATTACTGTTAAAAATATTACGGTAATGTACTGTATAGAATTTCAGCTTTACAGTATAATACTGTTGCCCTTATACTGTTATTTTACACTTGCTACTGTAATCTCCTTAAACAGTTTATTACTGTAATATTTATTAAAACTGTTCCTGTACCGTAATGTGATCTTTACGGTGTAACACTGTTGAAATTTTACATTTCAAAATAAAACCCCTGAAAATAGAAATGGCTCAGACAAGAGATAACCTTACAACACTCGGCATTTATTGAAATCAGTGCAGTGGTAAACACATTTAGTAACTGTTAAACTCAATGTAATTAAGCCGCACACGTGCTACCGTCTTCTTATGCAGAGGCTAATAACAAACACACCTGTACGTTAGCTGCAAGTCTCACTCTCAAGACGCGTTCACAGACACTCGGAAAAACCAGTACTTTAACTGAACAGAACAGAATCTGGCTTAAACTCTCAAATGTATAAAACACAAAACAGTAACATGTCCAGTTCGTTACAATACATTGCATAACAACAATTATCATGTTCAGGTTCTCAACAAACTGTATACAACTTGCTTACCAAACGTAATGTAACCTGCCTTCAGTATCCATCTTTCATTAGTTATGATCATGTGCAATAGAACGCAAATGAAAGAACAAACCTGGAACTGCATAACTGAAATACACTGAAGTGAACAGAACTCAATTCTGAGACTTATTACCTTAAAATGACAACATGAACATCTGGTTGCAGTGGTTGAGAGTGAGGTCCTGTGTGTCTCTCGTGGGCTAAACAAAGCCCCACTCAAAGTCCATGAGTTTTTTAGACGGGTGGCCGCTTCATATTTGCTGTCTTTTTTTTTTTGACCGGCTTCGCCATTGTCTTGGACATCAGCTTCCCCTAGTTGGCCTTTGTTGATCAATACATTCCAGGCTGACCTTTGAATAAACTCCAGTGTCTTTGCAGCGTGTCTTGGTGTTGAAGTTGAACAGTACAGCCCTGTGATGAAGCTTGGTTGGACGTCTTCACAGATGACATGACTTTCAATGCTGATCATCCAGTGTCCAACTTTGGCTTCATCACTAGCAACTGATGCAGACAAAAATGATAGTTAATGTCACAAAACAGTATCAAGTATGGTCATCAGGGCCCTATCCAGGTATTTTAAAGTACTACAATTTACTTCAGCACACTTGATGACATTTTGAACACTCAAAGACTATATCTTCCTTTTTTTACTCTATTACATGAAGTATCATTTATTTCCACAAAAACAGCATTGATGAAAGAACTACATCTACAAGATACCACAACAAAACATAAGTTTATTAGACAGATTGACGTTATACTCTAAGCCTTGCTAATGTGACACTTACCAAGCAGTAACAGGTGTGGACTGGCTGCAGGAGCAGGTATCTGTAAAACATGGACAATGCATCCAAATTAATAATGAAATTATGCTTACATAACAAGCAAATTTCCCCTCCTTAGTATGACACATCCCACAAACATTTTTACATGAAATAACCCCACAACACAACAAATGGTAAAGTAGAGACTACTTCACATATTTGATTAGACGCAACATTTGACCAAGCTAGCTAACATTAACTTGATTTAGTCTGCTGATTTGATCATTAATGCAGTCCCATGGATATGCTAGCTAACATTAGCATGCAACATGCGGTTCACAAAGTAGCTAATGCCAAGCGGTAATTTTGACTAATGTTAATCTTTTGGGGGAAAAAAGGCAACCAAAGAAATGAAAATTAATCTTGAGACAAAATGCTGAATTTGATAAAATGCAATTACCTTGTTTAGTAAAGCACCGGAGCAGGGTGGATTAAAAGACGGAGAGCAGAGGGTGGTCATCTTCTCGGTCCAGTGCAGAGCTGGCTCGGTCAGAGTCGAGTCGAAAATCACCTTCTTATATTCTTCCTGTTTCTTCCATCTATCTTGAATATGTTTTTGCCCATTGTATGATTTTCTAAGTTGACTGTGTGCTAAATGAGGTGTGGGACCTGAGGCAGCATGTTGCTCACAAGTTGTAGGCGGACTTAAACAAAAAATACTGTATTATACCGTAAAATGACACAGTAGCTTACCGTTAGTATTTTTTTGCAGAAAGGCATCAACATTAACAGTATTTAACTGTATTCATGAAAACGGTACATTACTGTATGAAATTCACTGTATTTTTACAGTAATTTCTTACAGTGTGTGTATTTAAATGGACTTATACTGATATTGATCCTTCCTTCCTTCCTTCCTTCCTTCCTTCCTTCCTTCTTCCTTTCCTCTCTTTCTTCCTTCCTTCTGTCCTTCCTTCATTCTTTCCTACCTCCATCCTTTCCTTATTTTCCTCCCTCCTTCCTTCCTTCCTTCCTTCCTTCCTTCCTTCCTTCCATCCTTCCATCCTTCCATCCTTCCTTCCTTCCTTTCCTCCTTCCCACCTTCCTTCCTTCCTTCCTTCCTTCCTCCCTTCCTTCCTTCTTCCTCCCTTCCTTCCATCCTTGACTCGAGGACAACAGGAGGGTTAAAGGATAGGTTGAAAATGTTTCCAACTCATGAACAGTGAAAGAGGTTTTCCTCTCTGTGTGTGTGTGTGTGTGTGTGTGTGTGTGTGTGTGTGTGTGTGTGTGTGTGTGTGTGTGTGTGTGTGTGTGTGTGTGTGTGTGTGTGTGTGTGTACTACAGACAAACAAAACAAAGACCCACCCATGAAAAAGCAGCTCTGTAGCTCTAATGGAGATTTTCACTGTGTATTTAAGTGGACTTATACTGATATTGATCCTTCCTTCCTTACTTCCTTCCTTCCTTCCTTCCTTCCTTCCTTCCTTCTTTCCTTCCTTCCTTCCTTCCCCTTCCTTCCCCTTCCTTCCTTCCTTCCTTCCTTCCCTTCCTTCCGTCCTTCCTTCCTTCATTCCTTCCTTTCCTCCTTCCCACCTTCCTTCCTTTCTTCCTTCCTTCCCTCCTTCCTTCCACCTTTCCTTCCTTCCTCCCTCCCTCCCGCCTTTCCTTCCTTCCTCCCTTCCTTCCTTCCTTCTTCCTCCCTTCCATCCTTCCTTTCCTCCTTCCCGCCTTCCTTCCTCACTCCTTTCCTTCCTTCTTCATTCCTTCCTTCCTTCCTTCCTTCCTTCCGTCCTTCCTTTATTCTTTCCTACCTCCATCCTTTCCTTATTTTCCTCCTTCCTTCCTTCCTTCCTTCCTTCCTTCCATCCTTCCATCCTTCCATCCTTCCTTCCTTCCTTTCCTCCTTCCCACCTTCCTTCCTTCCTTCCTTCCTACCTCCTTTCCTTCCTTCCTCCCTCCCTCCCTCCTTTCCTTCCTTCCTTCCTCCTTTCCTTCCTTCCTTCCTCCCTTCCTTCCTTCTTTGACTCAAGGACAACGGGAGGGTTAAAGGATAGGTTGAACATTTTTCCAACCCATGAACAGTGAAAGAGGTTTTCCTCACTGTGTGTGTGTGTGTGTGTGTGTGTGTGTGTGTGTGTGTGTGTGTGTGTGTGTGTGTGTACTACAGACAAACAAAACAAAGACCCACCCATGAAAAAGCAGCTGTGTAGCTCTAATGGAGGTCAAATGATTGTTGTGGAGAAATGTGTTCTCCATATTTTCACTGTGTGTATTAATAACTGTCATTTTGATGATAATACTTCTTTACTTGTATTTAAAGGATGAGTTCAACATGTTTCCAACCCATGAACAGTGGAAGAGTTTCTCCTCTCCTCCCCTGTTCATACTGACTATTAAAATATCTCCTTCTAACGCTTTCAGTGTAAAATGATGGAGGATAAAATCATTTAATGAATTGAGAATACAGAATGAAGGAAGGAAGGAAAGGAGGGAGGAAGGAAGGAAGGAGGTAGGGGGGAGAGAGGAAGGAAGGAAGGAGGTAGGGGGGAGAAAGGAAGGAAGGAAGGAAGGAAGGAAGGAAGGAGGTATGGAGGAGAGAGGGGGGAAAGGAAGGAAAGAAAGAAGGACAGAATGAAGGAAGGAAAGGAGAGAGGGAGGGAGGGAGGAAGGAAGGAAGGAAGGAAGGAAGGTAGGAGGAAGGTAGGGAGGAGAGAGGGAGGAAAGGAAGTAAAGGAGGAAGGGAGGAAGGAAGAAAGGAAGGAGGTAGGGAGGAGAGAGGGAGGAAAGGAAGGAAAGAAAGAAGGAAGGAAGGAAGGAGAGAGGGAGGAAAGGAAGGAAAGAAAGAAGGACAGAAGGAAGGAAGGAAAGGAGGGAGGGGAGAAGGAAGGAAGGAAGGCAGGAAGGAAGGTATGAGGTAAGGAAGGACGGAAGGAAGGAAGGAGGGAGGAAGGAGGTAGGAAGGCAGGAAGGAAGGAAGGAGGAAGAAGGTAGGGAGGAAAGGAAGGAAAGGAGGGAGGGAGGAAGGAAGGAAGGTAAAAGTGTAACATTTCAACAGTATTTTTCCACTGTGTGTATTAATAACTGTCATTTTGATGATAATACTTCTTTACTTGTATTTAAAGGATGAGTTGAACATGTTTCCAACCCATGAACAGTGGAAGAGTTTCTCCTCTCTGTAATCATTCCTCCTGTTCACACTGACTGTTAAAATGATCTCCTTCTAATGCTTTCAATGTAAAGTGATGGAGGATAAAATCATTTAACCTTCCTGTCGTCCTCCCGGGTCAAATTGACCCCGTCTGTTTTGACTGTTCCTTCTTTCCTCCCTTCCTTCCTTCCTTCTGTCCTTCCTTCCTCCCTCCTTCTCTCTTTCTTTCCTTCCTCTCTCTTTCCCCCTTCCTTCTTTCCTTCCTCCATCCCCATTTCTTCCTTCCTTCTGTCCTTCCTTCCTTCCTTCCTTCCTCCCTCCCTCCCTCCCTTCCTTCTTTCCCTCCTCCACCCCCCTTTCTTCCTTCCTTCTGTCCTTCCCTCCTTTCCTTGCTTTCTTTCCTCCCTTCCTCACTCACTCCTTCTCTCATTCTTTCCTCCCCCCTAACTTCCTCCCTTCCCCTTTTCTCCCTCCCTCTTTCCTTCCTTCTTTGCTCCCTCCCTCCAACCTTCCTTCCTTCCTTTCTCCTTCCTCCCTCCCTCCTACCTTCCTTCCTTCGTCCTTCCTTCCTTTCCTTCCTCCCTTCCTTCTTTCCTCCCTTTCTTCCTCCCTCCTTTCCTTCCTCCCTCCTTTTCTTCCTTCCTTCCTCCTTCCCTACTTTCCTTCCTTCTTCCTCCCTTCCGTCCTTCCTTCCTTGACATGAGGACAACAGGAGTGTTAAATCATTATAAAGTAGGTGATCAGCTTCTATAGATCTTCATCAGTGTGAGTTCTTCATATCAAGTGATATCTGACACATTTACAGTCTCTTTTTAACCTATTTCAGGATAGGTTCACAGTTTTTTAAGTGTCTTGAGGCATGGGTCAGGTGTCTATATGCACAATGAAAGAGGTTTTACTTGCCCTGATCATTCCTCCTGTTCATACTGACTATTAAAAGATCTTCAAGTGTGCTTTCAATGTAAAGTAATGGAGGACAAAATCCACAGTGTTTCCACACAGTCATTATAAAGTAGATGATCATCTTCTATTGAGCTTCAGCAGTCTGAGTTATTCATATCAAGTGATATCTGACACATTTATTAGTGTTTCCTGTTGAGCTGTGGTGGAAGTATAGGAACAAAAAGACTTTGATACTAAAAACACTGGAACGTTGAAACATAGAAGATGAAGATGAAGACTCATTTGGACAAAACTGAATCTTCATATTAGCTTTTAAATACTTTCTTTTTGCACAGAAGGAGGACTGTGAGTTTAGTCCTCCATCACTTCCATTGTAAGAGCATTATGAAGAGATCTTTAATGGTCAGTATGAACAGGAGGAATCATTACAGCAAGGAAAAATATGTTTCAGTGTTCATTTGGTTGCTTGACAGTTTGTTTTAAGACAGACTTGAACATTTATCAACTTATCTTTTATTCCTAAAGTCCTGTACCAACTGTAAACTTAACAAAGCTCTACCAAAAAGGCTTTAACATGACAGGGATCATAAATGAGAACTCAAATTGACCCTGTCCGTTTTGACTGTTCCCTCTTTCCCTCCTTCGCTCTTTCTTTCCTCCCTCTTTCCTTCTTTCCTCCCTCCCTCCCTCCTTTCCTTCCTTCTTTCCTCCCTCCTTCCCTCCTTCCTTCCTCCCTCCTTCTCTCTTTCTTTCCTCCCTCCTTTCCTTCCTTCTTTCCTTCCTCCTTCCCTGCTTTCCTTCCTTCCTTCCCTCCTTCTCTTTCTTTCCTCCCTCCTTTCCTTCCTCTCTACTTCCTCCCTCCCTCCTTTCCTTCCTCCTTCCCTCCTTTCCTTAATTCTCTCCTTCTCTCTTTCTTTCTTTCCTCTCTCCTTCCCTTCTTCCTTCCTCCCTCCTTCTCCTTTCTTTCCTCCTTCCTTTCCTTCCTTCTTTCCTTCCTCCTTTCCTGCTTTCCTTCCTTCCCTCCTTCTCTTTCTTTCTTTCCTCCCTCCTTTCTTCTTTCCTCCCTCCTTTTCTTCCCTCCTTCTTTCCTCCTTTCTCCCTCCTTTCCTTCCTTCAGATAATGCAATAGAGAGTTTATATGAGGATATCAGCTTCATCACTATCATATATACAAGCTTGATTCTCTCCATTATATCAGCAATCTCTTCAATTTTCTTCTTTCCGAGGAGTAGAACTACTGTAGCCCCACACTGAAGCTCTCATATGATATTTCAGGTTGTGTTGATGCTGATGTCCTGATAGGATAAACATATTTAGCAGTATCCTTGTTGTGAGTCTTATCCTGCTTCTGATCATTTTCATCATCCTCCTTCTCTCTTTCTTTCCTCCCTCCTTTCTTCTTTTCTCCCTCCTTTTCTTCCCTTCTTCCTTCCTCCCTCCTTCCCTTCTTCCTTCCTCCCTCCTTCTCTCTTTCTTTCCTCCCTCCTTTCCTTCCTTCTTTCCTTCCTCCTTCCCTGCTTTCCTTCCTGCCCTCCTTCTCTTTCTTTCTTTCCTCCCTCCTTTCCTTCCTCTCTACTTCCTCCCTCCCTCCTTTCCTTCCTTCTTTCCTCCCTCCTTCCCTCCTTTCCTTCCTCCTTCCCTCCTTTCCTTAATTCTCTCCTTCTCTCTTTCTTTCCTCCCTCCTTTCCTTCCTCTCTCCTTCCTTTCTTCCTTCCTCCCTCCTTCTCCTTTCTTTCCTCCTTCCTTTCCTTCCTTCTTTCCTTCCTCCTTCCCTGCTTTCCTTCCTGCCCTCCTTCTCTTTCTTTCTTTCCTCCCTCCTTTCCTTCCTCTCTACTTCCTCCCCTCCTTCCCTTCTTCCTTCCTCCCTCCTTCCCTCTTTCTTTCCTCCCTCCTTTCCTTCCTTCTTTCCTTCTTCCTTCCCTACTTTCCTTCCTGCCCTCCTTCTCTTTCTTTCTTTCCTCCCTCCTTTCCTTCCTCTCTACTTCCTCCTTCCCTCCTTTCCTTCCTCCTTCCCTCCTTTCCTTCCTGCCCTCCTTCTCTTTCTTTCTTTCCTCCCTCCTTTCCTTCCTCTCTACTTCCTCCCCTCCTTCCTTCCTCCCTCCTTCTCTCTTTCTTTCCTCCGTTCCTTAATTCTCTCCTTCTCTCTTTCTTTCCTCCCTCTTTCCTTCTTTCCTCCCTCCCTCCCTCCTTTCCTTCCTTCTTTCCTCCCTCCTTCCCTTCTTCCTTCCTCCCTCCTTTCCTTCCTTCTTTCCTTCCTCCTTCTCTCCTTTCCTTAATTCTCTTCTTCTCTCTTTCTTTCTTTCCTCCCTCCTTTCCTTCCTCGTTCCCTCCTTTCCTTAATTCTCTCCTTCTCTCTCTCTTTCCTCCCTCCTTTCCTTCCTTCTTTCCTTCCTCCCTCCTTCCCTTCTTCCTTCCTCCCTCCTTCTCCTTTCTTTCCTCCTTCCTTTCCTTCCTTCCCTCCTTCTCTTTCTTTCTTTCCTCCCTCCTTTCTTCTTTCCTCCCTCCTTTTCTTCCCTCCTTCTTTCCTCCTTTCTCCCTCCTTTCCTTCCTTCAGATAATGTAATAGAGAGTTTATATGAGGATATCAGCTTCATCACTATCATATATACAAGCTTGATTCTCTCCATTATATCAGCAATCTCTTCACTTTTCTTCTTTCCGAGGAGTAGAACTACTGTAGCCCCACACTGAAGCTCTAATATGATATTTCAGGTTTTGTTGATGCTGATGTCCTGATAGGATAAACATATTTAGCAGTATCCTTGTTGTGAGTCTTATCCTGCTTCTGATCATTTTCATCATCCTCCTTCTCTCTTTCTTTCCTCCCTCCTTTCTTCTGTCCTCCCTCCTTTCCTCCCTCCTTTCCTTCCTCTCTACTTCCTCCTTTCCTCCCTCCTTTCCTTCCTCCTTTCCTTCCTCCTTCCCTCCTTTCCTTAATTCTCTCCTTCTCTCTTTCTTTCCTCCCTCCTTTCCTTCCCTCCTTTCCTTCCTCCTTCCCTTCTTCCTTCCTCCCTCCTTCTCTCTTTCTTTCCTCCCTCCTTTCCTTCCTTCTTTCCTTCCTCCTTCCCTGCTTTCCTTCCTGCCCTCCTTCTCTTTCTTTCTTTCCTCCCTCCTTTCCTTCCTCTCTACTTCCTCCTTCCCTCCTTTCCTCCCTCCTTTCCTTCCTCCTTCCCTCCTTTCCTTAATTCTCTCTGCTCTCTTTCTTTCCTCCCTCCTTCCCTCCTTTCCGTAATTCTCTCCTTCTCTCTCTTCCTTTCCTTCCTTCCTTCTTCCTCCCTACCTTCCTTCCTTCCTTGACTCAAGGACAACAGGAGGGTTAAGTTATCAAACCTTTCTGACATGATTCACCTCTCACATAGAAGATAATGTAATAGAGAGTTTATATGAGGATATCAGCTTCATCACTATCATATATACAAGCTTGATTCTTCAATTTTCTTCTTTCCGAGGAGTAGAACTACTGTAGCTCCACACTGAAGCTCTAATATGATATTTCAGGTTGTGTTGATGCTGATGTCCTGATAGGATAAACATATTTAGCAGTATCCTTGTTGTGAGTCTTATCCTGCTTCTGATCATTTTCAGGATATGACGTTTTACACGGAGCATGAGATATCTGCTTATTTATATCCACCCTGCACACATGACATGACATAACATAACAGGGTCCAACTTTCTTATCATCAGGGTCCAGTCGTCCAGCTTTATCCCACCACGTACTGTAGTAGTAATGGTAGTAGTAAAGCTTTATATTTATAGCTCTAACCCGGACCCTGATTTACAATGACAACGAGACAATTACACAGACAGAAAAAGGAAAAACAACAACAGCATGTAAAAAAAAACAAAAAGACACGCTCAGTGACCATAATAGACCTTTTCCATTGCGGACATATTGACTTGTCATAGAAGGGAAAACACAGGTTGGACTAATAACATTAACGCTGGCTTTGGTCCAGTTAGCATGACTCATGTTATTCATCATACTCTTGGTTGATGAGTTAAAATAACAGAACAAGACCCAACAGCATGTATTTTCCTTCGTTTTCCCCTCATTTCCCCCTTCTTTCTTTGCTCCCTCCTCCTTCCATCCTTCCTTCCTTGCTTCCTTCCTTCTCTTGTTACTTCCTTCTTCTTTTCCTCCCTCCCTTCTTTCCTTTCCTCCCTTCCTTCCTCCCTTCTTTCTTCTCTCCTTACTTCCTTCTTCTTTTCCTCCCTTCCTTCTTTCCTTTCCTCCCTTCCTTCCTCCCTTCTTTCCTCCCTCCTGTCCTTCCTTCCTTCCTCATTTCCTCCTTTCCTTCCTTCCTTCCCTCCCTCCTTCCTCCTTTCCTTCCTTCCTCCTACCCTCCTTCCTTTCCTTCCCTCCTTCCTTCCTTCCTTCCTTCCTTCCTTCCTTCTTCCTTCCTTCCCTCCCTCCTTCCTCCTTTCCTTCCTTCCTCCCACCCTCCCTCCTTTCCTTCCCTCCTTCCTTCCTTCCCTCCCTCCTTCCTCCTTTCCTTCCTCCTTCCTAGCATGTAATGATAATCAGCTATTATAGATCCAGTAAGAAGAAACTGAAAAGGAAGAGAGCCCTCTAGTGTACATTTAGTGAAATTGCAGTGATTAGTGAACTCAAACCCTTTAAAGCAGAGGTGTCAAACTCATTTTCATTCAAGGGCCACATACAGACCAATTTAATTTCATGTGGGCCGGATCATTAAAGAGAAGGAAGGAAGGAAGGAAGGAAGGAAGGAAAGACAGGCAAAAGGAAGGAGGGAAGAAAGGACAGATGGAAGAAAGGGAGGAAGGAAGAACAGAAGTAGGAAAGGTATATGAAGGACAGATGGAAGAAAGGACAGAAGAAAGAATGGAAGGACAGAAGGAAGGAAGGACCAATGGAAGGACGAAAGGACAGAAGGAAGGAAGGAAGGACAGAAGGAAGGAAGGAACGAACCAAGTTGGTTCAACCAACCAATGAAGAAAGGAAAGGGGAAGGTAGAGAGGAAGGACAGATGGAAGGAAAGTGGGCCGGATTGCACCCGGCCCTAGACGGGCCGGTTCTGTTCCTTCTTTCCTCCCTTCCTACCTTCCTTCCTCCATCCCTCTTTCTTCCTTCCTTCTGTCCTTCACTCCTTCCTTCTTTCCTTCCTTTCTTTCCTCCCTTCCTCCCTCCCTCCTTCTCTCTTTCTTTCCTCCTCCTACCTTCTTCCCTTCCTCTTTTCTTTCCTCCCTCCCTCCCTCCTTCCTTCTTTCCTCCCTCCCTCCTACCTTCCTTCCTTCCTTCATCCTTCCTACCCTTTCCTTCCTCCCTTCCTTCTTTCCTCCCTTTCTTCCTTCCTTCCTTCCTCCTTTCCTTCCTTGACATGAGGACAACAGGAGTGTTAAATCATTATAAAGTATGTGATCATCTTCTATAGATCTTCATCAGTGTGAGTTCTTCATATCAAGTGATATCTGACACATTTACAGTCTGTGTAGCATCAGATTCTCTCTTAGTGTTTCCTGTTGATGCAGAAAAAGTGAGTGAAAAGGTTCATTTCTTGTATAAGGAGCCTTTGCATTTCTCTCCCGTCTCTTCAGAGAAGCAGTATTCCTGTGAGTGTGCTCAGGTCTCAGTAATGGATGAACCTATCTGAGAGCAACAGTATCCTTCTGTCTCATTCTTCCACCTTGTTTTCTCATTAAGCTCATGAGCCGACGTGTCTCTGAGCTCCAGAGATAAGAATCAATCACAGACAGACAGAGAGGAAATCCCCTGGACACCGGCCACGTCCTGCCCTCTCTCCTCCCTGCTCTCCTCTCTCCTCTCTCCTCTTTCCTTTCTCCTCTCCTCTCCTCTCTCCTCTCCTTCTCTCCTCTCCTCTCTGCTCTCCTCTCCTCTCCTCTCCTCTGCTCTCTGCTCTCCTCTCTGCTTTCCTCTCTGCTCTCCTCTCTCCTCTCCTCTCTGCTTTCCTCTCTCCTCTCCTCTCTGCTTTCCTCTCTGCTCTCTCCTCTTCTCTCTCCTCTCCTCTCCTCTCCTCTCCTCTCCTCTCCTCTCCTCTCCTCCCTGCTCTCCTCTATGAGCTCCTCCCTGCTCTCCTCTCCTCTCTCCTCTCCTCTCCTCTCCTCTCCTCTCCTCTCCTCTCCTCTCCTCTCCTCTCCTCTCCTCTCCTCTCCTCTCCTCTCCTCTCCTCTCTCCTGTCTGCTCTCCTCTCTGCTCTCTCCTCTCCTCTCCCCTCTCTCCTCTCTGCTCTCTCCTCTCCTCTCCCCTCTCTCCTCTTTCCTCTCTCCTCTCCTCTCCTCTCCTCTCCTCTCTCCTCTCCTCTGTCTCCTCTCCTCTCTGCTCTCCTCTCTGCTCTCCTCTCTGCTCTCATCTCCTCTCTCCTCTCCTCTCCCCTCTCTCCTCTCCTCTCCTCTCCTCTCCTCTCCTCTCCTCTCCTCTCCTCTCCTCTCCTCTCCTCTCTACTCTCCTCTCTCCTTTCTGCTGCTCTCTCTTCTCTCCTCTCCTCCCTGCTCTCTCCTCTCCCCTCTCCTCTCCTCTGCTCTCCTCTCCTCTCCTCTCCTCTCCTCTCCTCTCCTCTCCTCTCCTCTCCTCTCCTCTCCTCTCTGCTCTCTCCTCTCCTCTCCGCTTTGCTCTCCTCTCCTCTCCTCTCCTCTCCTCTCCTCTCTGCTCTCTCCTCTCCTCTCCGCTTTGCTCTCCTCTCCTCTCCTCTCCTCTCCTCTCCTCTCTGCTCTCCTCTCTGCTCTCCTTCTCTCCTCTCCTCTCCTCTCTGCTCTCCTTCTCTCCTCTCCTCTCCTCTCTGCTCTCCTCTCCTCTCCTCTCCTCTCCTCTCCTCTTTGCTCTCTCCTCTCCTCTCTGCTCTCCTCTCCTCTTCTCTCCTCTCTCCTCTCCTCTTCTCTCTCCTCTCTCCTCTCCTCTCCTCTCCTCTCTTCTCTCTCCTCTCCTCTTCTCTCCTCTCTCCTCTCCTCTTCTCTCTCCTCTCTCCTCTCCTCTCCCCTCCTCTCTTCTCTCTCCTCTGCTCTCCTCTCCTCTCCTCTCCTCTCCTCTCCTCTCCTCTCCTCTCCTCTCCTCTCCTCTCCTCTCCTCTCCTCTCTCCTCTCTGCTCTCCTCTCCACTCTCCACTCTCCTCTCCTCTCTCCTCTCCTCTCCGCTCTCCTCTCTCCTCTCCTCTCCTCTCCTGTCCTCTCCTCTCCTTCTCTCTCCTCTCCTCTCCTCTCCTCTCCTCTCCTCTCCTCTCCTCTCCTCTCCTCTCCTCTCCTCTCCTCTCCTCTCTGCTCTCCTCTCTCATCTCCTCTCCTCTCTGCTCTCTCCTCTCCTCTCCTCCATCCTCTCCTCTCCTCTCTCCTCTGCTCTCCTCTCTCCTCTCCTCTCCTCTTTCCTCTCTCCTCTCCTCTCCTCTCCTCTCCTCTCCTCTCCTCTCCTCTCCTCTCCTCTCCTCTCCTCTCTCGTCTCCTCTCTCCTCTCTCCTCTCTCCTCTCCTCTCTCCTCTCTGCCCTCCTCTCTCACTCAGCCGGCTCTAAATCAAACAAACATGTCTTGGCAGTGACGGACAGGATCTTAGTCATCATCTCGACTGTAACTATGGTCACACAGCACAGGACAGTAACATCCATGTTGGCTGCAGGAAAATAACTATCTGAAGTATGAGAGGAACATTTTTCCACTTTTGTTGGCTGCAGGAATGAAAGGAAAAATCTTTTTATGAATCAAGGATGAGGTTCTCCACTGAGGGGAAAAAACAACAGAGAGAACAAAAGACAGTCTATTTTTTTCCATGCACAGGGGATAGTTTCTTTTTTTTTTTACTCTCACAGATAAAGAAATGTTAATGATTGAGTCTTCTTACAACTTATCATATTGATTTTTTATACAACTTTTATATACAAGATACAACTCTTACATATCTTCATCCTGCCAAATATGTCACTGACAAGATTGCTATTAGATGCTAAATTGAGGAACTCTTTCTAATTTGCTTCTGAAAACTTTAACTAATCTACGTTTTATCATTTAGAATAGAATAATAGATCTTTGTTGTCATTGTCACTAGTACGACACAGTTTTAAGTATATATATATATAGATCATATCCTCTCTATGCAACCATGCAACCTGGTAATCACATCAAAATATATAATGGGGAATGGGCATTGTGGAGCGTTCTGGGGCAGTGGTGCCAACTTTGCAGGATAACGTCCCTAACAATGTATGCTGTCAATCATCTGTCATCTGTCATTTGTGATCAGTCATCTGTCACCTGTCAATCATTCATCATCAGAAAAGCTAAAAAAAAGTAAGCGCAAAAGACAAATTACAACATGAGTTCTAAACAGAGGCAATGGAGCAGGACAATATTATAAAATTAGAGTTAGTTAATGATATTGATCCTAATGAATTAGAAGACAAGGAATGGTAAAAGGACCTTGACAGCTAAACATCTATTACAATCACTACGTGTCTGGTGTTTGGCGTCAGCACCTACACCTGTCAGCAATTACACATGTTTAAATAATTAGATTCCTCCTGTTCACACTGACCATTAGAAGTGCAAAAAAGCATGTATATTTTTGTAGATCCCTTCATAATGCTCTTACAATGTAATTGATGAGGTATTTAAAAGTTGATCTGAAGCTAATATGAAGCTTCAGTCGTCTAAATGAGCATCTCAAACACTGCTCAGATGAAAAGTGTTGGGTTGCTTTAGAGCGGGAACACACACCAGCTTCACATCATTTACTTCACTAACAGAAAAATAAATGATATATATCTAAAAAAATACTCTGTTGAAAGTAAAATACTGGCATTCAAAGTTATATTTAAAGGATGAGTTCATGATTTTTTAACTTAAAACAAACAGTGAGGAGCCAAAATAGACGTTAAAACATGTTTTTCTTGCAGCTCCTGTTCATGTTAACCATTAAAGATCTCTTTATAATGGAAGTGATGGAGGACTACACTCACAGTCCTCCTTCTGTGCAAAAAAAAACAACATATATTTAAAAGTTGATCTGAAGCTAATATGAAGTTTCAGTTTTGTCCAAATGAGTCAAATCTTCATCTTCTATGTTTGAGCGTTACAGTGTTTTTAGTATCAAAGTCTTTTTGTTCCTATACTTCCACCACAGAGAAACAGGAAACACTAAGAAGGAATCTGACGCTATAAAGACTGTAAATGTGTCAGGGAGGGAGGGAGGGAAGGAAGGAAGGAGGGAAGGAAGGAAGGAAGGAAGGAAGGAAGGAAGGAAGGAAGGAAGGAAAGGAAACACTAAGAGGGAATCTGATGCTACACAGACTGTAAATGTGTCATGAAGGAAGGAAGGAAGGAAGGAAGGAAGGAAACACTAAAAGGGAATCTGATGCTAAAAAGACTGTAAATGTGTCAGGGAGGGAAGGAAGGAAGGAAGGAAGGAAGGAAGGAAAGGAAGGAAAGGAAACACTAAGAGGGAATCTGATGCTAAACAGACTGTAAATGTGTCAGGGAAGGAAGGAAGGAAGGAGGGAAGGAAGGAAGGAAGGAAGGAAGGAAGGAAAGGAAACACTAAGAGGGAATCTGATGCTAAACAGACTGTAAATGTGTCAGGGAGGGAGGGAGGGAAGGAAGGAAGGAAGGAAAGGAAAGGAAACACTAAGAGGGAATCTGATGCTAAACAGACTGTAAATGTGTCAGATATCACTTGATATGAATAACTCACACTGATGAAGATCAATAGAAGATGATCAGAGACTTTATAATGATTTAAATGATTTAACCCTCCACCACTTTACATTGAAAGCACATTAGAAGATATTTTAATAGTCAGTATGAACAGGAGGAATGATTACAGTGAGGAAAACCCCTGACCCTGTCAAACTATCCTGTTTTCAGATCAGTTGCACTTGCAGCTTTTTAACAGCAGATGGCGCCAAACATCAAGCAAATGTATAATCTGTTCATAATCTTTTCCCATTTAAGACCCATTTAATTCTCTTCTCATTCTGCCATCCATTGACTCTCTCTCTCTCTCTGCACTCCCTCTACATCTGTGTGTGTTTTAGTGTGTGTGTGTGTGTGTGTGTGTGTGTGTGTTTGTGTGTGTTCTTTCCTGCTCGTCTTAGTAAAAATGGCCATAATTGCATTTAATTTGCAGTCTTTACACGCATGTTTTACGGCACATCTGCTCTATTAAACACCATGCAGCTGTCAGTGAAAGACTATAATATGAGCAGACGTACCTGCTCTGAATCCTTCATCATCCCTTCATCATCCTCATTCATCCTCATCATCCTCATTCATCCTCATCATCCCCATTCATCCACGTCCCTCCGGTGCAGTTAGTTATTCCGCTGTTTAATTATAGACAAAATGTCCAAAATCAATATTAGTTTTTTTTTTTTTTTTTTCTTTTTCATTTTCCTCACAGTTGGTTCTTTGTGTAAGCCAATCAATATTCCTACTTTGGCCCTTGGGGGGAGGTTAAAAACGATCCATAATAGGATTCAACTCAAGCAGCAGGAATAACAACAAGCCAAAGCAATTTCCCACAGGCGAACATTGAGGTTTAATACCACTGTTTGCTGTCCCTTGAAGCTTTAAACGAGAGGATTTGTGCACACAGGCGGTCAGCAGCTTGAGTTCGTCAGACCTTTCAGACCGGAAACGTTCATGGAGAGGAGATAGAAAGGAGGAGAGGAGATAGAAAGGAGGAGAGGAGATAGAAAGGAGGAGAGGAGATAGAAAGGAGGAGAGGAGATAGAAAGGAGATAATGGCTTTTATTCTCATGTATTTAGTCTGGAACAATGTCTCAAAGATGGAAGAAAAGGAAGGAAGGTAGGAAAGATGGAAGGATGGAAGGAAAGAAGGGAGGTAGGAGGGAAGAAGGGAGGAAAAAAGGAAGGGAGGAATGAAGGAAGGAATGATGGAAGGGAGGAAGAAGGAAGGAAAGATGGAAGGGAGGAATGAAGGAAAGTAGGAAGGATGGAAGAAAAGAAGGAAGGGAGGAATAAGGAAGGAGAGAAGTAAGGGAGGGAGGGAAGGAAGGAAGGAGAGAAGTAAGGGAGGAAGAAGGAAGGAAAGATGGAAGGAAGGGAGGAAGGAATGATGGAAGGAGGGAAGGAAGGGATGATGGAAGGATGGAAGGAAGGAAGGAATGGATGATGGAACAGAGAAAGAAGGAAGGAACGATGGAAGGATGGAAGGAAGGGAGGAAGGAATGATGGAAGGATGGAAGGAAGGGATGATGGAAGGAAGGAAGGAAGGGATGATAGAAGGGAGGAAGAAGGAAGGAAAGATGGAAGGGAGGATGAAGGAAGGAAAGGAGGAAGGAAGGAAGGAATGATGGAAGGAAGGAAGGAAGGAAGGTATAAGGTGTAATACCACTGTTTGCTGTCCCTTGAAGCTTTAAACGAGAGGATTTGTGCACACAGGCGGTCAGCAGCTTGAGTTCGTCAGACCTTTCAGACCGGAAACGTTCATGGAGAGGAGATAGAAAGGAGGAGAGGAGATAGAAAGGAGGAGAGGAGATAGAAAGGAGGAGAGGATATAGAAAGGAGCTAATGACTTTTATTCTCATGTATTTAGTCTGGAAGTGAGATGAACACAAGTTAAAATGATAGAAAGGACTGTAACAATGTCTGAAAGATGGAAGGATGGAAGGAAGGAAGGATTGAAGGAAGGAAAGGAAGGAATGAAGGAAAGGAAGGGAGGAAGGAGGGAGGAAGGAAGGAAAGATGGAAGGGAGGAATGAAGGAAAGGAAGGAAGGTAGAAGGGAGGAAAAAAGGAAGGGAGGAAGGAAGGAAAGATGGAAGGAAATATGGAAGGATGGAATGAAGTAAGGAAGGAGAGATGGAAGGAAGGAAAGAAGGGAGGTAGGAGGGAGGAAGGAAGGAAAGATGGAAGGATGGAAGTAAGGGAGGAAGGAAAGATGGAAGGAAGTAAGGAAGGAAAGATGGAAGGAGGGAAGTAAGGGAGGAAGGAAAGATGGAAGGAAGGAAGGGATGATGGAAGGAAGGGATGATGGAAGAGAGGAAGAAGGAAGGAAAGATGGAAGGGAGGAAAGGAGGAAGGAAGGAATGAATGATAAAAGGGAGGAAGAAGGAAGGAAGGAAGGAAGGAAGGTATAAGGTGTAATACCACTGTTTGCTGTCCCTTGAAGCTTTAAACGAGAGGATTTGTGCACACAGGCGGTCAGCAGCTTGAGTTCGTCAGACCTTTCAGACCGGAAACGTTCATGGAGAGGAGATAGAAAGGAGGAGAGGAGATAGAAAGGAGGAGAGGAGATAGAAAGGAGGAGAGGAGATAGAAAGGAGGAGAGGAGATAGAAAGGAGCTAATGACTTTTATTCTCATGTATTTAGTCTGTAAGTGAGATGAACACAAGTTAAAATGATAGAAAGGATGTTCTTACTGTAAGAATGTGTCAAAAATGGAAGGATGGAAGGAGGGAGGAAGGAAGGTAGGAGGGAGGAAGGGAGGAAAAAAGGAAGGGAGGAAAAATGGAAGGGAGGAAGGGAGGAAAAAGGGAAGGAAAGATGGAAGGAAGGAAGGAAAGGGAGGAAGGAAGGGAAGAAGGAAGGTAGGAGAGAGGAAAAAAGGAAGGGAGGAAGGAAGGAAGGATGAAAGGAAAGATGGAAGGATGGAAGAAAGGGAGGAAAGATGGAAGGAAGGAAGGAAATATGGAAGGATAGAAGGAAGGTAGGAGGGAGGAAGGAAGGGAGGAAGGAAGGAAAGATGGAAGGGAGGAAGGAAGGTAGAAGGGAGGAATGAAGGAAAGGAAGAAAGGTAGAAGGGAGGAATGATGGAAGGAGGGAAGGATGGAAGGAAGGGATGATGGAAGGGAGGGAGGAAGGAATGATGGACAGATGGAAGGAAGGGATGATGGAAGGATGGAAGGAAGGAAGGAAGGGATGATGGAAGGGAGGAAGAAGGAAGGAAAGATGGAAGGGAGGAAGGAATGATGGAAGGATGGAAGGAAGGAAGGTAGGAAGGAAGGAAGGAAGGTTTAATACCACTGTTTGCTGTCCCTTGAAGCTTTAAACGAGAGGATTTGTGCACACAGGCGGTCAGCAGCTTGAGTTCGTCAGACCTTTCAGACCGGAAATGTTCATGGAGAGGAGATAGAAAGGAGGAGAAGAGATAGAAAGGAGGAGAGGAGATAGAAAGGAGGAGAGGAGATAGAAAGGAGGAGAGGATATAGAAAGGAGGAGAGGAGATAGAAAGGAGGAGAGGAGATAGAAAGGAGGAGAGGAGATAGAAAGGAGGAGAGGAGATAGAAAGGAGGAGAGGAGATAGAAAGGAGGAGAGGAGATAGAAAGGAGCTAATGACTTTTATTCTCATGTATTTAGTCTGTAAGTGAGATGGACACAAGTTAAAATGATAGAAAGCACTGTAACAATGTCTCAAAGATGGAAGGATGGAAGGAAGGAAGGAATGAAGGAAAGGAAGGAAGGTAGGAGGGAGGAAGGAAGGAAAGATGGAAGGGAGGAATGAAGGAAAGGAAGGGAGGAAGGAAGGAAAGATGGAAGGAAATATGGAAGGATGGAATGAAGTAAGGAAGGAGAGATGGAAGGAAGGAAAGAAGGGAGGAAGAAGGATGGAAAGATAGAAGGATTGAAGGAAGGAAGGAAGGAAAGATGGAAGGAAGGAAGGGATGAAAGAAGGGAGGAAGAAGGAAGGAAATATGCAAGGAAGGATGAATGAAAGGATGGAAGGATGGAAGGAAAGAACGATGGAAGGATTGAAGGAAGGAAAGGAAGGAAGGTAGGAGGGAGGAATGAAGGAAAGGAAGGAAGGAAGGAAGGGAGGAAGAAATGATGGAAGGGAGGACGAAGGAAGGAAAGGAGGAAGGAAGGAAGGAATGAATGATGGAAGGAAGGAAGGAAGGAATGAAGTGAGATAAACACAAGTTAAAATGACAGAAAAGACGATGGAAGGAAAGGAGGAAGGAAGGGAGGATGAAGGAAGGAAAGGAAGAAGGAAGGGAGGAGGGAAATGAGATAAACACAAGTTAAAATGACAGAAAGGATGTTCTTACTGTAACAATGTCTCAAAGATGGAAGGATGGAAGGATGGAAGGAAGGAAGGAAGGAAGTGAGATAAACACAAGTTAAAATGACAGAAAAGACGAAGGAAAGAAAGGAGGAAGGAAGGAATGATGGAAGGATGGAAGGAAGGAAGGGAGGAAGGAAGTGAGATGAACAAGTTAAAAGATGTTCTTACTGTAACAATGTCTCAAAGATGGAAGGAAGGAAGGAAGGAAGGGAGGAGGCAAGTGAGATAAGCACAAGTTGTAATGACACAAAAGATGAAGGAAGGAAAGGAGGAAGGAAGGAAGGACGAAGGATGGAAGAAAGGAAGGAAGTGAGATGAACAAGTGAAAAGATGTTCTTACTGTAACAATGTCTCTGTAACTGACACATGTGACAGCGAAGTCTTACAAACAATTAATTTTCCACCTCATAACCCCGAAGAGAGAGAAGATGAATATTGATGTGGAATAAAGGTTCATATCTCTGTATCCTTGACCTTGTCATTTATCCCGACTTGCAAGGCAAAGCGGAACCCAGATCAGTATTCCCATCGCAAGACATTTGATAAATACTCTCCCTAATTTAGAGGCAAGGCAGATGGTCTCAAAAAAGAAAAAGAGCTGTGAAATTAGGGCAAGGAAAGAAGTGTAAGTCAGCAGCAGCAGCAGCAGCAGCAAGGTGCAGCGTGATGCCGCGAGTCCCACGAGGAAAAAACCCAACCTGCAATAAAACAGCTGTTTCTTCAGGAAGTGGACGGCTGCCAGAATACCTGCTGTAGTCACATCATATAGAATCTACACACACATCAAGATAAGGTATGTAGTAAGATGGATGTGATTTAAGGAAGGAAGGAAGGGAGGAAGGACAGAGGAAGGAGAGAGGGAGGGAGGGAGGAAAGGAGGAATGAGGGAGGAAGGGGGAGGAAGGAAAGGAGGAAGGATGGAAGGAAAGATGGAAGTAAGGAATGATGGCAGGAAGGAAGGAAGGAATGATGGCAGGGAGGAAGGAAGGAAGGGAGGAAAGGAAGGTAGGAGGGAGAAAGGAAAAAGGGAAGGAAGGAAAGAAGGAAAGATGAAAGATGGAAGGAAGGAAGGAATGATGGAAGGGAAGAAGGAGGAAGGGAGGGAGGAAAGGAAGGAAGGGAGGGAGGAAGGAAAGGAAGGAAAGAAGGTAGGAGGGAAGGAGGGAGAAAGGAAGGGAGGAAGGGAGGGAGGAAGGAAAGGAAGGAAGGAAGGTAGGAGGGAAGGAGGGAGAAAGGAAAAAAGGAAGGGAGGAAGGAAGGAAAGAAAGACAGAGGAAGGAAGGAAGGAAGGAAGGAAGTAAGGACGAAGGAAGGAAGGAAGAAAGATGAAGGAAGGAAGGAGTGAGGGAGGGAGAAAGGAAGGAAAGAAGGACAGAGGAAAGATGGAAGGAAGGAAGGAAAGTTTAAAATATGATTAATTCATAGGCATAAATGAAGACTAATAAGGATTTAATCAAGTTATTTTAAAGCTGCGTTCATATATTTCTGGCCACTAGGGGCAGAAGAACACACATAACCCTGATATAAAGGTAGGTCTGGCCACTAGGGGGCAGAAGAACACACATAACCAGGATATAAAGGTAGTTCTGGCCACTAGGGGGCAGAAGAACACACATAACCCTGATATAAAGGTAGTTCTGGCCACTAGGGGGCAGAAGAAACATACATAACCCTGATATAAAGGTAGTTCTGGCCACTAGGGGGCAGAAGAACATACATAAACCTGATATAAAGGTAGTTCTGGCCACTAGGGGGCAGAAAGAACATACATAACCCTGATATAAAGGTAGTTCTGGCCACTAGGGGGCAGAAGTACATACATAGCTCTGATATAAAGGTAGCTGTGGATGTTTGAAGTTCGATATTCATTCTCCTCGTAGCTCGTCTTTAAACTCCTGAGAGAAATATCTGAAGGATGGAAGGGAATATGGAAGGATGGAAGGAAGGATGGAAGGAAATATGGAAGGGAGGATGGATGGAAGGAAGGAAGGAAAGAAAGATGGAAGGACGGAAGGAAAAATGGAAAGAAGTAAGTAAGTAAGGAAGGAAGGAAGGAAAGGTGGAAGGAAGGAAAGAAAGATGGAAGGAAAGGAGGAAGGAAGGAAGGGAGGAAAGGATATAAGGAAGGGAGGAAGGGTTAGGGTTAGGGAAGTTCGATATTCATTCTCCTCGTAGCTCGTCTTTTTAACTCCCGAGAGAAATATCTGGAAGGATGGAAGGAAGGAAGGAAGGAAGGAAGGAAGGAAGGATGGAAGGAAGGAAGAAGGAAGGAGAGAGGAATGGATAGAAGGAAGGGAGGGTAGCTCGTCTTTTTAACTTCTGGCTCTTTAGCTGCTAGATGTTCCACTTTCTTCACCAGTGGAGCTGCTTGCTGTAGTCTGAGTGTGTGTGTGATGTGTGTGTGTGTGGTGTGTGTGTGGTGTGTGTGTGTGATGTGTGTGTGTGTGTGTGTGTGTGTGTGTGTGTGTGTGTGTGTGTGTGTGTGTGTGATGTGTGTGTGTGTGTGATGTGTGTTGTGTGTGATGCTGAGTAGGTGGTGAACAGTGAACAGCAGGTTTATCAGAGCTGGTCGGATGGAAACAGCTGCTGGAAGCTCGGCTAATGAGAGCCAAGAGACTCAACCATACTGTTAGTGTGCCGTAAAACAAAAACTAGAAAAATTAGAAGAAGAAAAAAATAAAACACAAACACACACACACAAAAATACTGTTCCTTCCTTCTGTCCTTCCTCTCTCCCTCCTTCCTTCCTTTTTTCCTCCCTCCGTCTTTCCTTCCTTCCTTCGTCCTTCCTTCCTTCCTTTCCCTCCTCCCTTCCTTCTTTCCTCTGTCCTTCTTTCCTTCCTTCCTCCCTTCCTCTTTTCCTTTCCATCCTCCCTCCCCCCCTTTTCTCTTTCTTTCCTCCCCCCTACCTTCCTTCCTTCCTGTGCTTCCTCCCTTCCTTCCTTCTTTCCTTTCCTCCCTTCCTTCTTTCCTCCCTCCCTTCCTTCTTCCCTCCTCCCCTCCTCCCCTCCCTTCCTCCCTTCCATTCCTTCCCTCCCTCCCTCCTTTCCTTCTTTCTTCCTCCCTTCCATCCTCCCTTCCTTCTTTCCTTCCAGCTTTCCTTCCTTCTTCCTCCCTTCCATCCTTCCTTTCCTTCCTCCCTCCTTTCCTTCCTTCCTTGACTTGAGGACAACAGGAGGGTTATTAAATAAACTCAAACTCATTAAATATACTCAAAAGCACGCATAACCAAATTCTCCTCCAAAATTCTCCTCCTCCACACTTCCTCTTGATGTTTCCACATTGAACTGTGAGCAGTGAACCTTCCTTCCTTTTTCCCTCCTCCCTTCCTTCCTTCCTTCCTTCCTTCCTCCTTTCCTTCCTTTCTTCTGTCCTCCCTTCCGTCTTTCCTCTGTCCTTCTTTCCTTCCTTCCTGTCCTTCCTCCCTTCCTTCCTTCTTTCCTTCCAGCTTTCCTTCCTTCCTTCATGCCTTCCTTCTTTCCTCTGTCCTTCTTTCCTTCCTTCTTCCTCCCTTCCATCCTTCCTTCCTTCCTTCTTTCCTTTCCTCCCTTCCTTCCTCCCTCCCCCCTTCCATCCTTCCTTCTTACTTTCCTTCCTTCCATTCCTTCCTCCCCTCCTTCTTCCCTCCTCCCTTCAACCCTTCCTTCCTCCCTCCCTTCCTCCCTTCCTTCTTCCCTCCTCCCTTCCATCCTTCCTCCCATCCTCCCTCCTTTCCTTCCTTCTTCATCCTTTCCATCCTTCCTTCCTTCTTTCCTTCCAGCTTTCCTTCCTTCCTTCATACCTTCATACCTTCCTTCTTTCCTTCCTACTCTCCTTCTTTCTTCCTCCCTTCCTCCTTTCCTTCTTCCCTCCTCCCTTCCGTCCTTCCTTCCTTCTTCCCTCTCCCTTCCATCCTTCCTTTCCTTCCTCCATCCTTTCCTTCCTTCTTCATCCTTTCCATCCTTCCTTCCTTCTTTCCTTCCAGCTTTCCTTCCTCCTTCCCTCCCTCCCTCCTCCTTCCTTCTTAATAATATAAAGTATAAAAGCACCTTTAGAGTTTGTTGTAATACTCAAAAGCACCATAACCAAATTCTCCTCCTCCGCACTTCCTTCCTCTTGATGTTTCGACATTGAACTGTGAGCAGTGAACACAGCTGTGTCCCGTTTCACAACATCAACAGGGAGCTGGGAGCTGGGTGGGGGGGGGGGGGGGGTGTTGGGGACTCGGGGTGTTTGTAATCAAGTGCATGTTAAAGCAGCTGTGTGTGTTATAGTGTGAGTTCATTCTCACCTTGTGATACAACATTTCTACTCAGACACGTAACTGTTGCATGGAAGGAAGGAAGGATGAAAGAGAGGAAGAAAGAAGGAAGGAAAGAATGAAGGGAGGAAGAAGGGAGGAAGGATGCAAGGGAGGAAGGAAGAAAGAAGGAAGGCAGGAAGGAAAGGAAGGAAGGACAGAGGAAAGAAGGAAGGAAGGACGGTAGCAGGAAGGAAGGACAGAAGGACAAAGGAAGGAAGGAAGGAAGGAAGGATGGAAGGAAGGAAGGATGGAAGGGAGGAAGAAGGAAGGATTGAAGGGAGGAATAAAGAGGGAAGGAAGGGAGGAAATCTGTAAGGTTGGAAGGAAGGAAGGGAGGAAATTTGTAAGGTTGGAAGGAAGGAAGTGAGGAAGGAAAGGAAGGAAGGACAGAGGAAAGCAGGAAGGAAGGACAGTAGCAGGAAGGAAGGACAGAAGGACAAAGGAAGGAAGGAAGGATGGAAGGGAGGAAGGAAGGATGGAAGGGAGGAATAAAGAGGGAAGGAAGGGAGGAAATCTGTAAGGTTGGAAGGGAGGAATGAAGGAAGTGAGGAAGGAAGGAAGGAAAGGAAGGAAGGACAGAGAAAAGAAGGAAGGAAGGATGGTAGCAGGGAGGAAGGAGGAAGGAAATGAAGACAGAAGAATCGATATCTCAAGGTAAAACGTTGTGATTCTCCTCCTCACGCTGCAGCAGAGCCAGTCTATCTTTTTGGTTTGGAGGATTATCGTCTCCTGGCTCGCTGGATGTTTTCGGGAGCCCTCGGGGAGCACAGATGCAAATCTTGGCTTTGTTTTCTCTCTCCCCCCCCCCCCCCCCCCCCCCCAAAAAAAAGCACCATTTGGCTCCGAGGAATCTTTGTGTCTTTAAAGCCTTGAGAGTGAGATAAAGTTTTAAATCAGGAAGACAGTTTGGGGAATTAAGCCTCTGCTTGTCAGTCTGGTTTTAATGTTCCTGTCGTTTCCGTCTCTGAATCATCTCTAATGCATCCAGGCAAACACAATCTAAGCTCGTAAATATAAAAAAAAAAAAAAAAAAAAGGTTTCTGAATCTGTTTTTAACTCAAGTAATTACTGGTCAACTCATCGCTGATTGATATCTAACAAAATATGAACACACTGCACACCAGCGGAGCCACTGTTAGGCATTTTACCGTCCACCGTCCCCAGCTGGTGATGAATAGATAATATTTGAGCAGACCTCGCTGTCATGGATTTAGTGAGAAAACTGATAATGTCGTCTCCAGAATTGTCTCATAGCAATTTCTACAGTAGAAATTATCTTTTTTTTGCAGTTTTATTAGTTATCATTCCCTGCGGTTCTCATGATGTGCTGTAATTATGAATGAGAGGGAGGGAGGAAGGGGGAGGGAGGGAGGGAGGGAGAGAGAGAGGGAGAAGAGAGAGAGAGAGAGAGAGAGAGGGAGAGGGGGAGGGAGGGAGAGAGAGAGAGGGAGAGAGGGGGTGGGAGGGAGGGAGAGAGAGAGAGACAGACATAGGGAGAGAGAGGGGGAGAGGGGGAGGGAGGGAGAGAGAGAGAGGGAGAGAGAGAGAGAGAGGGCGAGAGAGAGAGAGACATAGAGACATATAGACATAGAGAGAGAGATAGAGAGAGACATAGAGAGAGAGAGAGAGAGACACAGAGAGAGACAGATATAGGGAGAGAGAGAGGGCGAGAGAGAGAGAGAGACATAGAGAGAGAGAGACATAGAGACATATATACATAGAGAGAGAGAGAGAGAGAGATAGACATATAGACACAGAGAGAGAGAGAGAGAGAGACAGATATAGGGAGAGAGAGAGGGCAAGAGAGAGAGAGACATAGAGACATATAGACATAGAGAGACAGAGAGAGAGAGAGAGACACACACACAGAGAGAGAGAGAGAGAGAGAGACATATAGACATAGAGAGATAGATACAGAGAGAGAGAGAGAGAGACAGAGAGAGGACGAGAGAGAGAGGGCGAGAGAGACATAGGGAGAGAGAGAGAGAGAGAGACATAGAGAGAGAGAGAGAGAGAGGGACAGAAAGGGCGAGAGAGAGACACAGAGGGAGAGAGAGAGGGCGAGAGAGAGAGAGACATAGGGAGAGAGAGAGAGAGAGAGAATTTTGCATGAGTGTCCAACATTTTTTCTGTTGGCTGGGTAACAAAATTGGATTTTGACATTACTGTTGTACTTACCCGACCCTGAAGAACAGAATATCCAGTGTTGGAATTGGCAGAGAGACATTAGAGATGGTGATTAAAGCTCAGGATTCAGGATTTCAGGATTTCAAGGGATTTTGAGTAGGCAGGGATCTGGGAAGAACTTCACCTGCTGGAGTGACAGTTTGCTTAAAGTGCTTTTTAAACATTTTTTTTAGTAAGATATTAAAACTGTGGTAGCAGCAGAGATGAGGAGCAATAGAGCTGGAACAAATAATTGATTAATTTATTAGTAGATTGATAGATATTAATTTGTTTTGAGAACATGTTCAGGGGAAAAACACGACGATCATCTGGTTCCAGCTTGTTATAAGTCAATATATTTAGTTATTTATAGTTTTTTTTAACCCTCCTGTTGTCCTCGAGTCAAGGAAGGAAGGGAAGAAAGGAGGGAAGGGACAAAGAAGGAAGGAAGGGAGGAAAGGAGGGAAGAAGGAAGGAATGAAGTGAGGGAGGAAGGATGGAAAGGAGGGAAGGGAGGAAGAAGGAAGGAAAGAAGGAAGGAGGGAGGTAGGAGGGAGGGAGGGAAGAAAGAAGGAAAGGAGGGAAGGGAGGAAGAAAGGATGGAAGAAAGAAGGAAGGAAAGGAGGGAGGGAGGAAGAAGGAAGGAAGGGAGGGAGGAAGGAAGGATGGAAGGAGGACGGAAGGAAAGGAGGGAGGTGGAGGGAGGGAAGGAAGGAAGGGAGGGAGGAAAGGAGGGAGGGAGGGAGGAAAGGAAGGAAGGGAAGAAAGAAGGGAAGAAGGGAGGAAGGAAGGATTGAAGGAAGAAGGAAGGAAAGGAGGGAAGGGAGGAAGAAGGAAGGAAAAGAGGGAGGAGGGAAAGAAGGAAAAAGGAAGAGGAGGAGGGAAGGAAGGAAGGAGAGGGGTGATGAAGGAAGGGAGGAAAGAAGGAAGGACGGAGGGAGGGAGGGAGAAAGGATGAGAGGAAGGAAGGAAGGACTTTCAAAGTTGAAGGAAGAAGGAAGCAAAGGAGGGAGGAGGAGGGAGGGAAGGAAAGAAGGGAGGAAAGGAAGGTAGGAGGGAGGGAGGAAAGAAGGAAGGAAGGAAGGAAGGAGGGAGAAAGGAAAAGAAGAAGGAAGTAAGGAAGGGTAGAGGAAAAAAAGAGAGAAGGAGGGAAGGAAAGAAGGAACAATCAAAACAGACGGGGTCAATTTGACCCGGGAGGACAACACAAAGATTAAAATCCTCTCCACTATAAATGACTCTAGGTTTTGTATCTTGGAAAAAGAAAAAGATGATTAACTCCCCAGAAATCTTTACTAAGGAAAAAGCAAAACTCTGAGGAAGAGAAACAGAGGAGGAGGAGGAGGAGGAGAGGAGGAGGAGAGGAGGAGGAGAGGAATCCGTGTTCCAGGACAAACAAACATGTAGAAGATGTTGTGTGTAGATAATAGACCACATGACGAAATTAAGAGAAATACAGCATGGAAACAAACGGGATAACAGAACCAGATGGATAGATATGAGGAATGTGATGGAATCTGTCATTGGGACTGAATGAATCCATTGTACACTCGTCTACTGACAGCTTAATGAAAGACAACACTCCTCATTTCTGCTAAATTGAAAATAGCATCCTAAAATCACACATTCAGAGGGAATCATTAACCCTCCTGGTGTCATTGAGTCAAGGGAGGAAGGAAGGAAGGAAAGGAGGAAGGCTGGAAGGGAGGAAGGAAAGGAAGGCAGGAAGGAAGGAAGGACAGGAGGAAGGATGGTAGCAGGGAGGAAGGGGAAAAGGAAAGGAAGGAAGGACAGAAGGATGAAGGATGGAAGGAAGGATGAAAGGGAGGAGAAGGAAGGAAAGATGGAAGGATGGAAGGAAAGGAGGGAGGAAGGATGGAAGGGAGGAAAAAAGAGGGAAGGATGGAAGGAAAGGAGGGAGGAAGGATGGAAGGGAGGAAAAAAGAGGGAAGGAAGGGAGGAAGGAAGGACAGAGGAAAGAAGGAAGAAAGGACGGGAGCAGGGAGGGAGGAGGAAGGAAAGGAAGGAAGGAAGGAAGGAAAGCTGGAAGGATGGAAGGGAGGAAGAAGGAAGGAAAGGAAGAAGGAAGGCAGGAAGGAAAGGAAGGAAGGACAGAGGAAAGAAGAAAGGAAGGACGGTAGCACGGACAGAAGGACAAAGGAAGGAAAGCTGGAAAGATGGAAGGAAGGAAGGATGAAAGAGAGGAAGAAGGGAGGAAGGAAGGATGGAAGGGAGGAAGGAAGGATGGAAGGGAGGAAGAAAGAAAGAAGGAAGGCAGGAAGGAAAGGAAGGAAGGACGGTAGCAGGGAGGAAGGAAGGACAGAAAGACAAAGGAAGGAAGGAAGGATGGAAGGAAGGATGAAAGAGGGGAGGAAGGAAGGAAATCTGTAAGGTTGAAAGGAAGGAAGGAAGGAAGTGAGGAAGGAAGGAAGGAAGGACTGAGGAAAGAAGGAAGGAAGGATGGTAGCAGGGAGGAAGGAACAGTCAAAACAGACGGGGTCAATTTCACAATATCATACAAATAGAATATATTAGAAAATGTTTTGATCAGTTATTTTAATATTTTAAGGATTTAATGTAAAAACCATTAAAACATTGAAATCATGATGATGCTTTTCTATGACCAAGCTCCTGTTGCACATCTTTTTATTTTATCTTCATAATAATAAAACACTCTGCTCTGCTATCATGAGGTTTAAACCATAGACTGCATAAAAGGTTTAAACATACATGTAAAAAGAGAGCAGCAGGCTCAGCAGTTCATATAAAACACATAGAGACTGTGCAGCAGACGGATGTCACTGCCTTTGTCTCCACACAGCGTCCGCGTGCGTCTGCTGCAGCCCTGCAACTGTATGTACACTTTAAACTGGAACTGCCCCTTTAACTGTGTGGCCGTACTGCTCATGCTCGGGGCTTTGTGCAGGAGTTTCCCCCAGTCAGGAACCAGCTGTGTGGACGGGAGAGTGACAGCAGCAGACATAGCAACGAGAGAGAGAGAGAGAGAGAGAAGGAGAGAGAGAGAGAGAGAGAGAGGGAAGCACCACTCCGGGGGAAAGAGAGCTGCGGCTGTCGCATCCTCTTCGCACCCGGGCAGAGGGCACGTCTTTGTCTGGGAACGCATCCAGCGAGCACGGCGGCGCACTCTCTCATCCAAGATCCGTGTTTTTATTTTTTATTTTTTATATATATATCTATATATACGTATATTTCATCTCTCGGGATTTACAGTGTTTGACGCCGGAGCATTCCGTCACGGTCGCGTGTTTACATCCCTTTGACCAGACTGGAAGTTATTTGGGGGAGACTTATCCTAACGTGTTTTTTAAATAAATGTTTTTTATTGCTCAGAGCGGATGGATCGGATTGGAAATGCCTTCAGAGCGTTTTTTTAAAGATCCAAACTGCCTCCATCAAAGTTTCATCCTTTTGTCCTGTCCCGCAGCCTGCCTCGGCATGTTCTGACAGTGCGTAAATAGCGTTTACCACACAGGCGTCACAGGTAGGTTTATCTGAGCCTACCGAAACCCTGCTGATGACTACACATCACCTCACAGCGTAAGGTGACAGCTCATCCCCTCTCACTCTCTCTAAAAAAAAAAAGAAAAAAAAAAAAAAGGAAAGACTCCGCGTCCATCATGGATGATGCTGGAGGGATACATCTATGCACCTGGACCAAGGCGTCCACAAGGAGCGCTCGGGACGTTTTGAAAACATACCTGGGAGTATTTGTGTTGCTTCATCTGATGCTGCACGCGGAAGCCTCGTCGGTGTCTAAGTCGTGTGATAAAACCTGCTTTTCAGGGAGATGCATCAACGGCACCTGCGTGTGTGACCACGGATGGGTCGGGGATCAGTGCCAACACTGTCAGGGACGGTTCAAGTAAGTTGATGGATGACATGATATCTGTGCACGTGCATGTAACGGTTCAAATCTGACCTTTAACATTGAGTTTTTTGTATGGGAAAAGTGCAATCATGAGATATTGTGACCAGTGGTTCCATCTAAAAAGGCTGGAGACTTAAATCTGTATCTAATAATAATAATATCAGTATTATTATTGTACCAAATATGCTTTTCTGAGTTTAGTTCATAATGGGAAGTTTGTCTTTACTATCAGGAAGGTGAGGTGTTGTACTGTACTGTACTGTAGGTGTTACCTGGTTGGATGTATGAGAGGCGATAAATGCCACTGCAATAACATGACACTGCCTCTCACATTTGGCAGCTGATTTATTATTAAACAATGACATTTATCAGCCTCAGAAATCTCCAAATGGCACCAATAACACATCCTGGCATGAGCAGGTCAAGTCTATGTATGTTTAGCTTAAACACACAAATATACAGTTCAATGCAAAGTCACGCTTATAGGTTAAAATGTGACCTTTTCTAAAACATGACAACATGTAATTTTAATGCACATGCAGTAGATTGGTCTCTGCTGTCGGCTGCAGGAGTGAGTGAGTGAGTGAGTGAGTGAGGCGGAGGAGTCATACAGTCTCTCACTTTCACTTTAGGGAAATGCACCCAGGCTGAAAAGCACAGTTACAGTCACTCTTAGAAATGGCATGGCTGATTATGTTGCATGGGTGGGGGGTGGGGGGGGGGGGCATATCCTGGGGGGGTGGTTGAGTCCTCCCCTTTAAAATTATTTCTAAATGAATTATGTAATTGAATATATATATTTAATAGAGATTGACTCCACTTTTGAAATGATTCATATCTAACTCCATACTTTTATTTTGAAGGTTCTGCAGCTCAGTAGGTTTGATCCGCTGCATGTTTTTGAACTATAGAGGGAATTCGGGGGGAAAAGAAGTTCATGTTGACGCCTTGGATTATTACATTTGAGTCCATCTCTGGTAGCATGTGAGTTATGTCTTTAGTGAGTGAGTGAGTGAGTCTAGTAGTGGAAAAACCCAACAAGGACTGAGCTGCTCTACTGGAGAGTAAACAAGCAAGTAGTGGGCTGAGTTAAAGAGGCAAATATTTACAGCCATGGCCTAAAAGTGATTAATTAAGATGTATTTTAAGCCACTTATTAGCGACTCTGCCCCCATGTTGTTATGAGATCAGTAGCTTTGATTATTTGCCTTAAGATATTTTCTATGATGACTTATTTGGCTCTTAATTTGAAATAGGAGAGGCTTGATCATGCAGACAAGGACCGAGATGGGGTTTTTTGGTTGTTTTTTTAAAATCAGTGTGTCTGCTCTCACTCCTCCTGCAACTCTAACATTTTGCAAGGCAACGTGTAAACTCTCGCTTATTGTTTATTATGGTTTGCATTGTGAAAGTGACATGATTTAATGATTTAGATGAAAGTTAACTGCTCACTTCACTGCATTTCATCATATTTTTTTTAAAGCTGTGATGAAAGAAATGTCTTTTAAAAAAACTCTCACATGAAAGTCACGTCATGTCGACACTGAAGCTGCAGACATTGGTCACAGAAAGGATGAGAATTATTGACAGAAATAAGTAAATAATTGTATTTATATAACTTCCTTTCATAAGCAGGAGGGACCAGAATCATTACAGATGTGCAGCTTGTTGTATCGAGTCTTTGGTGTTTTCTCCTCTCCTGTCTGTCAAAATCTGCCTCCATCTTTAATCTACCTTAACCCTTAAACAGGCCTTACTAGTTATTAGTCATTTACTAGTCATTTGCACCTGAAGTAAGGAAGGAAGGAAGGAAAGAAGGAAGGAAGGAAGGGAAGAAGGGAAGAAGGAAGGAAAGGAGGAAGCAAGGGAGGAAGAAGGAAGGAAAGGAAGGAGGGAGGAAGGAAGGAAGGTAGGAAGGAAAGGAGGGAAGGTAGGAAGGAAAGGAGGGAAGAAGGAAGGAAAGGAGGAAGGAAGGGAAGGAAGGGAGGAAGGAAGGGAGGGAGGGAGAGAGGAAGGAAGGAAGGAAGGAAGGAAGGACAGATGAAGGAAGGAAGAAAGGACAGAAGGAGGGAACATTTACCCTAACAGCTGAACTTAGATCTGAGGAAGGAAGGAAAGAAGGACAGATGAATGAAGGAAGGAAGGAAGGAAGGAAGGACAGATGAAGGACGGAAGGAAGGAAGGACAGAGGAAGGACCCGGGAGGACAACAGGAAGGTTAAAGAGTCTGTATCTCCTGGTGCACGTTGCCTGTTTAAGGGTTAATAGTAAAATGCTAAAGAATACAGCATTGATTTAGCATTTCTAGACTCATGATTTAAACTTTTAAAAAAGCATCAAATTCAAAGCAGCAGAACCGTAATTGTCCTTTTTTCCTCATTGCATTCATTCGTCTTCCTCGTCAAAGCTTGGCCGCCTACAATTCCCACAATGCACCTCATCTGCCTGCAGCTCAGTGAGAGGTTCTGGTGTGTTATTCCAGTAGCAGCTCATGTATCCTGGAGCTGATAACCTCCAGCAGAGATGAGAAGCTACTGAAGTCTGATAGTCACACATTCAACCCCCAACATGTGCTAACTCCATTCATCACATTTCACACATTTCCACCTGGAGACACACGGCTTTAAACTACATTTTTTTTTACCCATAAAAGAAGAAGGAAGGAAAGGAGGAGGTGAGGAAGGAGGGAAGGAAGAAGGAAGGAAAGGAGGGAGGAATAAAGGAAGGAAAGGAAAGAAGGAAGGCCAGAGGAAAGAAGGAAGGAAGGCAGAACAGAGGGAAGAAGGAAGGGAGGAAGGAAGGAAGGAAAGGAGGAAGGAAGGAGGGAAGGAAGGAAAGAAGGAAGGGAGGAAGAAGGAAGGAAAGGAGGAAGAAGGAAGGAAAGGACGGGGTGAGGAAGGAGGGAAGGAAGAAGGAAGGAAAGGAGGGAGGAAGAAATGGAGGAAAGGAAAGAAGGAAGGCCAGAGGAAAGAAGGAAGGAAGGCAGAACAGAGAAAAGAAGGAAGGAAGGGAGGAAGGGAAGGAATGAAAGAAAGAGAGAAGGAGGGAAGGGAGGAAGGACAGACGGAAGGAAGGAAGGGAGGAAGGAAAGAAGGAACAGTCAAAACAGACGGGGTCAATTTGACCCGGGAGGACGACAGGAAGGTTAAAATATGATCACACTGAAGATTTAAAGCTCTCTGAAACTCAATATGATGCACTTGGTGTGTTAACTCTGAGCACTACACGTTCCCCATTTTTAATATTTCCCCAATCTGACACAAACACACTGAAATACAGAAACTCACATCAAAGCACTTTAACTCCACTGGTGGCTCCTCCTTAGAGAGCTGCTCACATCCTCAGCTCCCCATGTGGCATTAATCACCCCTCATAGCCTCCAGAGACGATGACGTTACCTTGTCAGGATCACCTACAACCAAACAAGTATGGGAGGGTCGGGGGGGGTGGGGGGGGGGGGGTCTTCAGTCTGGTCTTTTCTCTCTGGAGGATCCTATCGATTTCTTAGTCGATGTGATTGTTGTGAGCTGCGGTGGAACAGGAAAGGCTGTGAGGCTGCACGACACACGGACAATACCACAGCGGGAGTGTGTGTGTGCCTGGTGGCAAGTTAGTGTCCATTAATACTGGGTAGTTTAGACACACACACACACACACACACACACACACACACACACACACACACATTTGAAGTGATGTTTGCAGGAAAACTCTCTTTTCCGTGCTTTTATTTTGTAATTTTCCCCTCCTATGTTTCAGTTTCTTCCATTTAGTCCTTCTTAATGTTTTTTAAGTGGTGAAAGTACTGAAATTTGTCCGATTTGAAGCAATGTTTGAAGCAAAACTCTTTAGAGGTGCGTCATCTTGTTTCTCTGTGCTTTTATTTTGTAATTTTCCCTTCCTATATTTCAGTTTCTTCCATTTAGTCCTTGTTGATGTTTTTTAAGTGGTGAAATTACTGAAATTTGTCCGTCCGATTTGAAGTGATGTTTGCAGGAAAACTCTCTTTTCCGTGCTTTTATTTTGTAATTTTCCCCTCCTATATTTCAGTTTCTTCCATTTAGTCCTTATTAACGTTTTTTAAGTGGTGGAAGTACTGAAATGTGTCGGATTTGAAGTGATGTTTGCAGTGTAGTGTAGAAGCAGCCACACATCTCAGTGACCTTGCTTGGTTTTAACTGGTTTCAAGCTTCAGGAATGATAAAAGCAGCGTCAGACTCAGGCAGCCGGTGAGATAAGGAGCTGCAGGCGACAGCTTGGTTGAACGTCGGCTGCATCAACACGGTGAACAATGACGGTTTGTTGTGCCGTTTCTGTCGTTCCCTACATCAAGAGTTCAAGTTCTTTCTCTCTCCTCGTGGTTTGTTTTGTTGTTGTGCTCCCTGCTGTGCACGTGCATTATGTTGTTTTCAAGTCATGCTGCCGTTGGTTTCTTCTTCTTGGAAGCAGCATTCATACTTACAAAATCTGCTTTCCCAAAAAAGTTTCTGATATAACTTATTTAACACTCCTGTTTTCCTTGGGTGAAGAGAGGGAGGGAGGGAGGGAGGGAGGGAGGAAGGAGGGAAGGAAGGAAGGTAGGACGGAGGGAGGGAGGGGAGAGGAAAAGAGGAAGGGAGGTAGGAAGGATGGAAGGGGGAAGGAAAGAAGGAAGGGAGGAAGGAAGGATGGAAGGGGGAAGGAAAGAAGGAAGGGGGAAGGAAGGTAGGAAAGGAGAGAGGAAAGAAGGAAGGTAGGAGGGAGGGAGGAAAGAAGGAAGGAAGGTAGGCAAGGAGAGAGGAAAGAAGGAAGGAAGGTAGGAAGGAGGGAGGGAGGAAAGAAGGAAGGAGGGAGGGAGAAAGGAAAAGAGGAAGGAAGGTAGCAGAGAGGGAGGGGGGAAAGAAGGAAGGAAGGAGGGAGGGAGAAAGGAAAAGAGGAAGTAAGGACCGAGGAAAGGGCTTGTTGTATGCAATCAGTCACATGACAGTGTGCGATGTGAGAGGCCTGGCTCTTACTGATGACATCACTGATGACATCACAGAGAATTATCAGCTCATTGTGTAGCTGTTTGATTCACTCTCATAGCAGCGCTTTCAGCAGCAGTATAGAAAGCAGCTGTTTACAGAGAAAAAGCTGTAAAAAGTCACTTTACACTCCCAGCAGACAGACACAGGTAGCTGTAGACTAGTGAAGGTGAATATAGTGGAGCAACTATAGAACCAGATATTTCCCTCAG
>NC_070591.1:4855511-4902461 GCF_027409825.1 Scomber japonicus | reverse complement strand
AGTAACTTCCATAAACTTTGGTGACTCTGGTGACCCGCCCCCTACCAAGTGTAACCTGTCAATCAAAGTCACCACCTCTACCAGAAACATGGACGCTACATCTGAGAGTTTTCTGCTGCTAGCTCGGCTGCTAGCTCGGCGGCTAACCCGGCAGTTAACTCAGCTGCTAGCTTGGCGGCTAACTCAGCTGCTACCTTGGTGGCTAGCTCGGGGGCTAACTCAGCTGCTACCTCGGCGGCTAACTCTGCGGCTAACTCAGCTTGCTAGCTCGGCGGCTAACTCAGCCCCCTACCAAGTGTCACCTGTCAATCAAGTCACTACCTCTACCAGAAACATGGACAATGTTTCTTTTTTGGTTTGGTGCGGTTCCTGTTCACATTGCGCTTTTCGCAAGTGGGCCAGAATTTGTCAACAAACCCACATGTGTGCAAAGATCGTTCAATCATTGGACAAAAAGCTTTGGTCCGTTTGGAAGCGAACCGAGACCACCTCTCCGACTGGGTCTCGGTCCGCTCCAGAGTTCGATGGTTTGTGTTCACACCAGCCCAAAAGGTCCGCACCAGCGATTTTTTTGGTTTGGTCCGAACCAAACAAGGCAGGTGTGAATACGCCCTAAATCTGAGAGTTTTCTGCTGTTAACTCAGCTGCTAGCTCGGCAGCTAACTCAGCGGCTAACTCGGCGACTAACTCAGCTGTTAGCTCGGCGGCTAACTCAGCTGCTAGCTCGGCGGCTAGCTCAGCTAACTTTCTAACTGTAGACTGTAGTAGTAGTAGTGTGTGCTGAATGTACTTATTCCTCTACAGCAGCAGGGGCGGCTTTATGCAAAAAAAAAGCACTTTAGAAACCTGATACCCAGCCAGATATTCTCTATACACACAGAGCGACTTCAACTAAAACAAGACAAATGAACCAACTGGAAGACTTTTCTCCTTCAACACTCGTCTAATTATCGTGTGATGGAGAGACTTCACCAGAAACACTCATCTGATTACTGAACAACGCACAGAAGTTAAATGATGATAGTGTGATGAGTTGTACGGATGCAGCCAAATGATTATTGATCCACTGAGTGTGTGTGTGTGTGTGTGTGTATGTGTGTGTGTGTGTGTGTGTGTGTGTGTGTATGATGGAGAGGCAGATAAAAAGGTTCAGCATATTGCCTGGAACCACATCTCATTATTTTAAGATTAATTAATTATTTTTATTTCATATTTTAAAGCTATGAACCTAATGTGTCCGTTACATTAAAGGGTTATTAAAACTACATTTGTACTTTTCTTCTTTTTTTTTTTTTTTATTGGCAATTTGTACAAAGTGATAATGTAATATTAAAATCGAATGATGACTAATGGTTGCAATGAAAGTTTGATATATTATGTATTATAATATTAATGATAGGATGAGACCTTTCTGCACTTCATAAACTCTCACTGATCGGTCGGCTCAAGTCCATTTGTCAACTTTACACACGAGGCAGGCGAAGTTAAAGGAGTCATATCAGGCTTTTTGTCATTTTTATACTATTATGATGTTGGATGTTAAACAAGGTAAAAGTTACTAAAGCAGAGGTGTCAAACTCATTTTCATTTAAGGGCCACATACAGACCAATTTGATCTCATGTGGGCCGGATCATTAAAAAGATGGAAGGAAGGGAAGGAAATATGAAGGGAAGGAAGGAAAGACAGGCAAAAGGAAGGAGGGAAGAAAGGCAGAAGGAAGAAAAGGAAGGAAGGACAGATGGAAGGAAAGGAAGGAGGGAAGAAAGGTAGGAAGGACAGAAGGAAGAAAAGGAAGGAAGGACAGATGGAAGGAAAGAAGGAAGGAAGGGAAGAAGGAAGGACAGATGGAAGAAAAGAAGTAAGGGGGGAAGGACAGATGGAAGGAAGAAAGGGGAGTAAGGACAGAAGGAAGAAAGGTAGGAAGGACAGAAGGAAGGAAAGAAGGAAGGAAGAAAGAGAGGACAGATGGGAGGAAGGACAGAAGGAAGAAATGGAGGAAGGACAGAAGGAAGGAAGAAAGGTGAGGAAGGACAAATTGAAGGAAGAAAGGGAGGAAGGACAGAAGGAAGAAAGGGAGGAAGGACAGAAGGAAGAAAAGGAGAAAAGACAGATGGAAGAAAGGGAGGAAGGATAGAAGGAAGGAAGAAAGGTAGGAAGGACAGAAGGAAGAAAGGGAGGAAGGAAAGAAAGAAGGAAGAAAGGCAGGAAGGACAGATGGGAGGAAGGACAAAAGGAAGAAAGGGGAGGAAGGACAGATGAAAGGAAAGAAGGAAGGAAGAAAGGGGAGGAAGGACAGATGGAAGGAAGAAAAGGAGGAAGGACAGAAGGAAGAAAAGGAGGAAGGACAGAAGGAAGAAAGGAAGGAAGGAAGAAAGGTGAGGAAGGACAGATGGAAGGAAGGACAGATGGAAGGAAGGACAGAAGGAAGAAAGGAAGGAAGGAGGAAAAGGAGGAAGGACAGAAGGAAGAAAGGGAGGAAGGACAGAAGGAAGAAAGAGAGGAAGGACAGATGGATAGAAGGACAGAAGGAAGAAAGGAAGGAAGGAAGAAAAGGAGGAAGGACAGAAGGAAGAAAGGAAGGAAGGAAGAAAGGGAGGAAGGACAGATGGAAGGAAGAAAGGGAGGAAGCACTACTGCAGACATCCTGTTGGTGATTCATCAGTTTGAAGTAAAATCAGGTCAACCTTTAAAGTCTTTATTTAATGCAGCTACAGATAAAGTGTCAGTGGGATTCACGTCCCCTGATGATGATGTCACTAAAACAGACCTTTCCCATCTCTCTCTCTCTGAAACTGCTGCAGCCTCGGGGGCCGAACACACACACACACACACACACACACACACACACACACACAGGGGTTATGATTCATGTAATACACCCACCAATCCAACTGTGTGTGTGTGTGTGTGTGTGTGTGTGTGTGTGTGTGTGTGTGTGTGTGTGTGTGTGTGTGTGTGTGTGTGTGTGTGTGTGTGTGTGTGTGTGTGTGAGAGAGAGAGAGAGAGAGAGAGAGAGAGAGAGAGAGAGAGAGAGAGAGAGAGAGAGAGAGAGAGAGAGAGAGAGAGGGAGAGAGAGAGAGAGTGTGTGTGTGTATGTGTGAGTGTGTGTGTGAGTGAGTGAGTGAGTGAGTGAGTGAGTGAGTGAGTGAGTGAGTGAGTGAGTGAGTGAGTGAGAGAGAGAGAGAGAGAGAGAGAGAGAGAGAGAGAGAGAGCCTGAGCTTCTCTCTGGCCTAAACACTGTTAGACTCCTCTGTGTGTGTGTGTGTGTGTGTGTGTGTGTGTGTATGTGTGTGTGTGTGTGTGTGTGTGTGTGTATGTGTGTGTGTGTGTGTGTGTATGTTGCCCTTGCATCTCTCTCTCATCATAGCAGGATTAACTCACACTGGACAGATGGCCCGACCGATGCTCGATGCTCCTCCCTCCCAAACGCTCACATGCCTTCTCTCATGAACACACACATACACACGCAAAACACACACATGGCATGGACACACACACACACACACACACACATAACAAACATACACACGTTTGCAACTCAGCACAGTACGGTGGCAACTTTAGTTCACAAGCTGTGTCATCATCACTGCACACTGCCTGGGGCTTAAACACACACACACACACACACACACACACACACACACACACACAGACACACACGCGGGTTGAGGCCCATGTCAGCAGATGATGACTCTGATGTCAGGAAAGCACTCTGCTCTGTCTCTACTCAGCCTGTCTCTCAGTAAAGCACCATGTGGATGTTATTTTGTCCTTGGATGGCTCCGCTCCGCTCTCTTTATCTTCAGGCATCACAAAGCCAGCAGGGTTTATATTTAGATCACTTTGTGTCTCTCTCTCTGACTATCTATGCATATATATATTTTTTTTAATTTTATTTATTATAACTCTGTAATTTACCAAGAGAGCGTGTATAACAGGGGTGTCAAACATGCTTTTCCTTCCTTCCTTCCATCTGTCCTTCCTTCCTACCTTCCTTTTTTCCTTTCTTTGTTCCTTCCTCCCTTTCTTCCTTCTGTCCTTATTTCATCTGTCCTTTCTTCCTTCTGTCCTTCCTTCCTTCCATCTGTCCTTCCTTCCTTTCTTCCTTCTGTCCTTCCTTCCTTCTGTCCTTATTTCATCTGTCCTTTCTTCCTTCTGTCCTTCCTTCCTTCCATCTGTCCTTCCTTCCTTTCTTCCTTCTGTCCTTCCTTCCTTCCATCTGTCCTTTCTTCCTTCTGTCCTTCCTTCCATCTGTCCTTCCTTCCTTTCTTTCTTCTGTCCTTCCTTCCATTCTTCCTTCTGTCCTTCCTTCCATCTGTCCTTCCTTCCTTCCTTTCTTCCTTCCTTCCTTCCTTCCATCTGTCCTTCCTTCCTTTCTTCCTTCTGTCTGTCCATCCTTCACTATCTCTCTTTCCTACCTTTCTTCCCTCCTTCCTTTTGTCTATCTTTCATTCCTGCCCTTCTTATTTCCTTATTTCCTTTCTGTCCTTCCTTCTTTCCTTCCATCTTTTTAATGATCCGGCCCACATGAGATCAAAATGGTCTGTATGTGGCCCTTGAATGAAAATTAGTTTGACATCCCTGGTGTATGATGTTCTGAGATATGAAATTTTTAGAAGGATTATCAACTTGATTACTACTCCAGTGGCTCTCCTATGAGGCTTTAACCCTTTATAGGACACTCATTGAAAGGAAGGGAGGAAGGAAGGAAGGATGGAAGGATGGAAGGAAGGAAGGAAGGAAGGATGGAAGGAAGGAAAAGGGGAAGAAGGAAAGGAAGGAAGGTATTTTGCGCCGCACGTCATTTAGTTGAATTTCTTCCTCCTGTCCTGTCTTCCCATGTTGAAGGATTAATGTTAAAACAGCTTTGAAAAGAAATTAATCTACATAGAAGATAAACAGCATGATGGCGTGTAGCAGCGGTGTAAAAGAAAAGCTGAGCAAACTTTATTTGGAGTTCAATTAAACTGAGAGCAGCAGGATTGTTGTGATTATTTATACATATTTTATTAATTTGATTGAATTTTTTTATTTTATTTTATTTTTATTTTATTTTATTATTTTATTTTTATATTATTAATGTAATTTTTTAATTTTATTTTATTAATTTAATTTTTTATATTATTGTGTTGCCTTTATGGCTTAAGTTTGTATATGCTTTAATTTTGAAATGTATTTTATTTTGAAATGGGTTTTCTCTACGGAGGGAGTTGCATGTGTACAATTTGCTTCCTGTTAGTAGTGAAGAAGCTAGCTGAATCAACCCTCCTGTGTTTCTGTGTTCATCCAAACAATTCATGCTGTAAACGCCACAGAGGCAATGTCGTAAGTAGATAATTTCATGTTTGAATATAAATAATTGTTAAAAAAAGATATATTATTTACACGAAAAAGGATTTGATTGGTTGTTTTAAAATATTTAATTTATATGTATTTACAATGAGAAAAAGCACATGTTGAAAAGTAAAATGCAGATTTTTGTATTTTTATGTTACAGTTTTCACTCTGCCCTGTATAACGATACAAAAGAGGAACAGTAAACAGCAAAGAAAAGCTCACTATGCCTCAAGTCAATCATTTGCAGAGAAGAGTTTAGCTAGTTGGATAGCTGCAGTTGCTACACTGTAGTGAGGACAACATAGTGAAAAGACAGTGAAAAGCTGGTGTTGTACATCGTGGTAAGATGGATGGGAAACAAAATGACAAGATTTCAGTGGCTGGCAGGAGTGCACGGTCATCTGCATCATCAAGTGGCTCATTAATACGTGCACGTGCCAAAGCAGAAGCAGCTAAAGCACGCCTTGCATTTGCTGAACAAGAAGCTAAAGCTAAGATAGAAAGAGCAGCTAAGGAGGCTGAGCAAAAGAAAGAAATAGCTGATAGAGAAGCTGAATATCAGAAGATAAAGGCTGATAAAGATGCTGCATATCAGTTTGAGAAAGTAAAAAGGGATGCTGAGCTTGAAGAACTTGCTATACGCCGAGAAGCGGCAGCAGCAGAGGCTGAAGCAGCTGTGTGGGAATCAGCGGATGCCCAGGCATATCCGTTGTTGCTAGATGAGGTAGGCCCATCAGAGGAAGACAAAATGGAGCGGACAAGTGAATACGTCACCTCTCATTTTGACCCACAATCACATAAAAGCTGTCCTTTAACTGACTCCCCAGATCAAGAAGCCATCAAAGCTCACTCACCAAAAAGTCAGCCCCCAGCAAATGAGACATTGTTTAGCCCTCGCAATCCCTTTAATCCACAACATCAGACCCCTGCATTTGCAAATGAAACATCATATGCTAATGTCACCAGCCACCATGACTTTTTTGACTATGTGTATGCCCCGCCAGTAGTTAAAATGGAAAATCAGGCTACGAACAGAGCATCTGACCAACAGAGGGATTCAAAAGAGTGTCAGTCCAACCTGAACAAGTCAGCACAGCTCTTCTATCCCATGTCCATGCCTACAGCTTCCTACAGTACACCCACAACTGAACACCTGGCGCAGTACCTGGCTCGGCGTGATCTGGTGAATTCAAGTTTATATCAGTTTGATGATAAGCCTGAACACTTTCGTGCTTGGCAGTCTTCATACATAAATGTCACACAAGGGCTAGGCCTCACACCTACTGAGGAGTTGGACTTGATGATAAAATGGCTCGGTAGAGAATCCAGCAATCATGTGAAACGTATACGGTCAGTGCACATAACAAACCCAGTCACAGCACTTAAGAAGGCCTGGGATCGCCTCCAGGAATGTTATGCAGCACCTGAAATGATCGAAAAGTCTCTTTTCGACCGACTAGACAATTTCCCAAGAGTTTCAGCAAAAGAACACGTGAAGCTACGGGAACTAGCAGATTTGCTGATGGAAGTACAGTGTGCTAAGGAGGACGGCTACCTCCCAGCTCTCTCCTACTTGGATACTGCACGTGGTATCGAACCCATAGTTGCAAAACTGCCCTATGGGCTTCAAGAAAAGTGGATTTCGGCTGGTTCAAAACATAAGGAAGAAAATAAAGGACAATTTCCACCATTTGAATTTTTTAGCCGGCTCATAAGTTATGAGGCACGGAAGAGAAATGACCCCAGTTTTTCTATCCCAAGCACTAGCAGCTCACCCACAAAGTTCGAAAGGGCCCCCTTTAAAGGCACAAGGAACCCCATTTCGGTTAACAAGACGGATGTTGATTCTGCACACACACGTGCAAGCAATGTGAAAGGTGTAAGTGACCCAAATAAAAGCTGCCCAATACACAGCAAGCCACATCCCCTCAAACGGTGCAAAGCCTTTAGAGCAAAGAGCCTGGAAGAAAGAAAGACTTTTCTCAAAGAAAGAGGGATCTGCTTTAGGTGTTGTAGCTCAACCACTCACTTTGCTAAAGACTGTCAAAATGCAGTTAAGTGTATGGAATGCGAGAGCACCTATCATGACTCTGCCATGCATCCTGGACCTGCATCTCAAGCTAAGGCTTCTTCAACCTCACCACACAACGGCGGGGAGGGAGAAGAAAACAACACTACCACAGTTGTTAACTCAAGTTGCACTGAGGTTTGTGGGCCAGGACAAATTGGTCGTTCATGCTCCAAGATCTGCCTGGCGAAGGTATACCACAAAGGTCAACCAGACAAATACATTAAGGCCTACGTCATCTTGGATGACCAAAGCAATAGGTCATTGGCACGCTCAGGTTTATTTGAGTTTTTTAATGTAGAGTGTGAACCATACTCTTACTATCTGAAGACGTGTTCTGGAACCGTCGAAGCATCCGGGCGCAGAGCTGAAGACTTCGTTGTCGAGTCACTGAATGGAAGGGCTATAATCCCTCTCCCACCACTCATCGAGTGCAAGGATATACTCGACAATCGGTCTGAAATCCCGACTCCAAATGCAGCTCAACACCATCCTCATCTCGCCAAAGTAGCAGAGCACATTCCTGATATCGACCCGACTGCTGAGATCCTCCTGTTGCTCGGCAGGGATGTAATAAGAGTGCATAAGGTCAGGGAACAGGTCAACGGGCCCCATAATGCCCCCTTTGCACAGCGCCTAGACCTGGGATGGGTGCTAGTTGGAGAAGTATGTTTGGGAAGTGCACACAAACAGACTGTCAACACCTTCAAAACGACTGTGCTTGAGAACGGTCGACCCTCACTCCTACCACCTTGCACAAGCTTCTTGCACATCAAAGAGAAGATTGGTCACAGCACAGCAGTAAATGACGGCAAGTCAGAAATCAGTAAACCTGCAGAAGAGGTGTTGGGACAAACTGTCTTCAGTCATACTGAACATGACAACAAGCTAGCACCCTCAATTGAAGATGACATCTTCTTGAAACTGATGAGCAAAGAAGTCTACAGAGATGAGTCTAATAGCTGGGTTGCGCCACTCCCATTTAGGCAACCAAGGCAACATCTACCCAACAACCGAGAACAAGCAGCCAAACGATTTGCATCACTCCAGTGCAGCCTAAAAAAGAGACCAGAGATGCAACAACAATACATGGCCTTCATGGAAAAAATATTGGAGAACGGTCATGCAGAGGTAGCACCATCATTGGGAGAGAGGGAAGAATGTTGGTATTTGCCAACTTTTGGGGTTTTCCACCCACAAAAACCAGGCCAGATCAGGGTCGTATTTGATTCGAGTGCTAAACACTTGGGAATTTCTCTCAATGATGTGCTCCTCACAGGACCTGATCTCAACAATACGCTCCTTGGAGTTCTGATGAGGTTCCGGAAGGAAAAGGTTGCTATCCTGGCAGATATACAACAGATGTTTTACTGTTTTCAGGTGCAACAGGACCACAGGAATTACCTGAGATTCCTGTGGTACAAGGATAATGACATGACAAAGGAGATCATAGACTACAGAATGACAGTTCATGTTTTCGGCAACAGCCCATCGCCTGCTGTAGCTATCTATGGACTTAGACGAGCCATCAAAGAGGGCGCACAAGAACATGGACCCGACACTGTCAACTTTGTGGAGCGCCACTTCTATGTGGACGATGGCCTTCTTTCTGTGCCAACTGAGGCTGAAGCCATCGACTTGTTGAGCAGAACACAGACTTCTCTTGCCGAATCAAACCTTAGGCTTCACAAGTTTGTGTCTAATAGCCAAACTGTCTTGGAAGCCTTTGCACCTGAAGACTGTGCTGCAATCGTGGAGGGTGTGGATTTCTGTGGAGAGCAGGTCCTTACCCAACGCAGCCTGGGTCTCCTATGGGAGATAAAGAGTGACACTTTCACCTTCTCTGTGGACAATGACATCAAGCCATTTACTCGTCGTGGTGTCCTCTCCACAGTGAACAGTGTTTTCGACCCCTTAGGGTTTTTGGCTCCAGTAACAATCCAAGGGAGAGCCCTCCTCCGCGAACTCACAGCAGAGCTGTCTGATTGGGACACAACCTTACCTGAAGATAAGCTCAATAAGTGGCAGGCATGGCGAAACTCTCTAATGGACTTGAGACATCTTCATGTACCACGTACATACACTGCAGCTTCTCTCGCCAAGGCAGTGCATGTAGAGCTGTGCGTATTTGCTGATGCATCTACCAAAGCTATTGGTGCTGTAGCATACCTGAAAGCTGTGCAAGAAGATGGTGAGACCCATGTTGGATTCGTCATGGGAAAGGCCAAACTTGCACCCCAGTCGGAACCAACTATTCCAAGGTTGGAACTTTGCGCAGCAGTCCTGGCTGTGGAAATGGCAGACCTAATTCATGACGAATTGGATGTGAGGCTGGATTCCACAAAGTTCTTCACTGATAGCAAAGTGGTTCTGGGGTATATCTTCAATGAATCTAGACGCTTCTATGTCTATGTACATAATAGAGTACAGCGCATTCGCCAAACCACTAAGCCTGATCAATGGCACTACGTGCGCACAGAAGATAATCCTGCGGACTACGCATCGAGGTCTGTTCCTGCCTCACTCCTGGCGCAGACAACATGGTTCACAGGACCCGACTTTCTACTTAACCCTCCGAACGAACCAGAAGCAGTCCAGTCCTTTGACTTAGTGAAACCTGAGCTGGACCCAGATATCCGTCCATCAGTGAGGAGCTATGCAACACACCTTCAAGAGAAAGTTCTCAGTACAGAACGCTTTCAAAGGTTCTCCAGTTTCAACTCTCTTGTTCGAGCTATAGCACTGCTAATTCACATCGCAAGGTCTTACAACCTTTCCAATCACAGGGAAAAATGTAAAGGATGGCATAAGTGTGATCTATCTCGTACTCCAGAAGAACTATCTCAAGCTGAGAAAGTCATCATCTCAGCTGTTCAGAAGAGAGCATTCCCAAAGGACTTTGAAGCCTTGACATTGAACAAGCCAGTCCCTCTAAGCAGCAGTCTTCGTTGTCTTAGTCCAACCTTGCAGAACAATCTCATCTGTCTCGGAGGTCGCTTGAAAAATGCTAACCTGGAAATTGGAGAGAAGAATCCAATAATCCTCCCAAAAGATGATCATGTGTCTTTGTTGCTTGTCAGGCACCATCATGCTCAAGTTAAACATCAAGGCCGTCATCTGACAGAAGGAGCTGTCAGAGCGGCAGGATTATGGCTCCTAGGAGGAAAAAGGCTCATCAACTCTGTCTTGCACAAATGTGTAACATGCCGTAAGCTTAGGGGAAAAATGCAGGAACAACGCATGGCGGATTTGCCACCCCAGCGTCTCCAGACCTGCCCTCCTTTCACGTATGTGGGGTTGGATGTCTTTGGACCCTGGCTCATCACCACTAGACGCACAAGGGGAGGACAGGCTGAAAGCAAGCGGTGGGCGATACTGTTCTGTTGCATGAGCTCTCGAGCCGTTCACATCGAGGTCATTGATTCAATGGACACCTCAAGCTGTATCAACGCTTTAAGGCGTTTCTTTGCCATAAGAGGACCTGCAAAACAACTCATGTCTGATTGCGGCACCAACTTCATGGGAGCATGCAAGGAGCTTGGAATAAGTAAAAACCAACCAGACCCAACCGTGCAGAGGTACCTAAACCAACAAGGATGCTCATGGGAGTTCAACCCCCCGCATGCTTCGCATATGGGCGGGTCTTGGGAACGTCTTATTGGCATGGCCAGAAGAATTCTGGACTCAGTGCTTCTTGAACAGCACAGTCGCTTAACCCATGACGTTTTGTGCACGCTAATGGCAGAAGTGACCGCCATTATCAATGCAAGGCCTCTAATCCCAGTCTCAAATGACCCTGAGGATCCATTCATTCTGTCACCGTCAATGCTTTTGACTCAAAAAGTGGGAGTCCCACCTCCACTTGGAGACTTCACAGACAAAGACCTCCTCACCAAGCAATGGAGACAAGTACAAGCTCTTGCCAATAAATTTTGGAGCCGTTGGAGTCGACAGTATTTGCCAACTTTGCAGCACAGGAGGAAATGGAACAAATCACACCCAAACCTACAAGAAGGAGACCTCGTTCTTCTCAAAGACAGTCAAGCTGCCCGCAACAACTGGCCAATGGCTATGATCACAAAGACTTTCTCTGGAAGTGATGGAAAAGTGAGAAAGGTGGAATTGAAGACCACAGACCAAGGACATTCAAAGACGTTCTTCCGACCAGTCTCAGAAGTTGTTTTACTTCTTGCTAAAAGTGATGTTCAGATACATGTGTAGTTCATGTGGTAATTAGTTAGTGACCTCACAGAGGCCAGGCGGGGAGTGTGTTGCCTTTATGGCTTAAGTTTGTATATGCTTTAATTTTGAAATGTATTTTATTTTGAAATGGGTTTTCTCTACGGAGGGAGTTGCATGTGTACAATTTGCTTCCTGTTAGTAGTGAAGAAGCTAGCTGAATCAACCCTCCTGTGTTTCTGTGTTCATCCAAACAATTCATGCTGTAAACGCCACAGAGGCAATGTCGTAAGTAGATAATTTCATGTTTGAATATAAATAATTGTTAAAAAAAGATATATTATTTACACGAAAAAGGATTTGATTGGTTGTTTTAAAATATTTAATTTATATGTATTTACAATGAGAAAAAGCACATGTTGAAAAGTAAAATGCAGATTTTTGTATTTTTATGTTACAGTTTTCACTCTGCCCTGTATAACGATACAAAAGAGGAACAGTAAACAGCAAAGAAAAGCTCACTATGCCTCAAGTCAATCATTTGCAGAGAAGAGTTTAGCTAGTTGGATAGCTGCAGTTGCTACACTGTAGTGAGGACAACATAATTATTTTATTTATTATTATTTTTATTTAATTTAACTTATTTATTTATTTTTATATTTGTTTATTTTTAATTTTTTTATTAAAACATTTTTTATTTCACTCTATTTCATTATTAAAGCTTAGTTAATATTTGATTGGTTTCAAATTTAGCTCTAACGTTTATAGTTTTTAAATCTATTTGACTTAATTACATTTCCATCATGTGTATTTATGACGTTCATTAGTCTCAGAGTGTTTTACTGTCTTATTATCGGCTCATCAGTGATCTGTGAAGCACTTTAAACTTAATTAATTATACATTTATTAACGTTGATTGATTGATTGATTCATTATGAGATGTTGGGAGCCACAAGACCTCAAACTATATAAATGAATGGACACAGTGTGAATTCAATAAGACAACTTATAAATCAGGGGTGTCAAACATGCGGCCCGTGGGCCAGAACCGGCCCGCCGAGGGGTCCAAACCGGCCCACTTTCCATCCTGTCATTTTTTCCTTCCTTCCTTCCTTCTGTCCTTCCTCCCTTTCTTTCTTTCTTTGTTGTTTCCTTCTTTCCTTCCTTCCATCTTTCCTTCCTTTCTTCTTTTCCTTCCTTCCTCCCACCATTTCTTCCTTCCTTCCATCTGTCCTTCTGTCCTTCTTTCTGTCCTTCCTTCCTCCTTTTTTCTTCTTTCCTTCCTTCCTTCCTGTCTTCTTTTCCTTCCTTCCTCCCACCATTTCTTCCTTCCTTCCATCTGTCCTTCTTTCAGTCCTTCCTTCCTCCCTTTCTTTCTTTTTTCCTTCTTTCCTTCCTTCCTTCCTGTCTTATTTTCCTTCCTTCCTTACTTTCTTCCTTCCTTTTTTTCTTCCTCCCACCCTTTCTTCCTTCCTTCCTCCCTGTCTTTCTTTTTTCCTTCTTTCCTTCCTTCCTTCCTTCCATCCTTCCTTCCTGTCTTATTTTCCTTCTGTTATTCCTTCCTGTCTTATTTTCCTTCCTTCCTTCCTTACTTACTTTTTTTCTTCCTCCCTGTCTTTCTTTTTTCCTTCCCTTCTTTCCTCCTTCCTTCCATCTTTTTAATGGTCCGGCCCACATTAGATCAAATTGGACTGTATGTGGCCCTTGAATGAAAATTAGTTTGACACCTCTGTTATAAATAAATGAGAGTAGTCAGTAGTAACCAGCAGCGTTGAGGAGAATCATTAATGGTGAACGGACTCCATCACTTCAGGAAACGCCTCCGTCCTCTTTCAGCCTAGTTCTGCAGTGATGAATCAAAGCTTAAAGAGTTAGCTGCTGAGATGCTAATGTAATAAACTCAACATGATTCCTGAGTTTTGGTTGTTTATTATAAAAGGAGAGGATGCATCTTGTGTCAATTACACCTTGAACCTCTTAACGCACGCTGTTCCGCTTCCGGGACGGGTCGGATGTTAAGAGGTCGCTACCTCCTAACATCCGTTCTTCTGAATGTTTTAAACACCAACCCTTAAACATATATATTCATGCCGTACATTGTTAGAAAGCTTAGATTCTCCGGATTCATTCAAGACCGCTCAAGACTTATATGGTTGCTCACAGCCGTTATAGTATTAGCGGTTAGCTCGGCTAGCCACTCAGCTAAAGTAAGCTAACAGCTATAATGCTACATACCTTCAAAGTCTTCCCTTTATCCACAACGATCATCTTATGACTCAGGACTTTCTGTACAGCTCGCCAAGTATCCATTCTTGTGAAATATGAAATCCGTTTCCATAAAACCGAAATATTTTCCTCAATATGTCAACATGTATTTAGTCCAACACGTAATGTAAAACACACGGAGCAAACCATATACGGTCCGTTTACGTCATTTCCTGACCTGCACGTGCATCTCAGAGTACACGTGACTAGATGACCTGATATCAGGGAAGCAGCTATTTAAAAACTCTTCTCTGCAGCTTTTAACTACTGCACTTCTTTTAATAGATGCATTTTACTTGATTTTATACAGTATATTGTTTTTATTCTATTTCTTAACAATTTTTTACTATATCCCATCTTCTATTACATTCAGGTTTTTATTTATTTCTTTCTCCTTTTATATGAAGCAGTAAGTGTGTGTGTAATGTCTCTTGATGTAAAGCACTTTGAGCTGCAGTAAAGAAAAAAGGAACAGTGCTATCTTATAAGAGACTGTGCATGATGTAATGTTGAGGAAAAGTGGACAATTATGACAAAAAAAGTGATAATAACTGATAATTAGCAGGTGCACAGTTGATATTAATTACTAACACACACACACACACACACACACACACACACACACACACACACAGCTCCTTACATCAACCCACACACACTTATTACTATAAGTGGCTGAGTGACAGTTGTGCTCCTACACTTCCTGTCCAAGTAATTACCTCCATATTTGGTAAATTGTGCAACTAAACTTAAAAAATAATCATCATTAAAGTCCGTGTAAAGTAAGAATAAATATGTGTTCTGAGTTTGACATACCACAGAAAAGTGTGTTGTTAACCACCCTGCCAAATTTGAATGATTAAAAAAATCGCCAAATATATGAAATTAGGCTTCAAAGTTGTGTAAAAATCAGCCTCTTTCTCTGCTCCCAAACGCTGAAGCCCCGCCCCCTACCAAGTGTCACCTGTCAATCAAAGTCACCACCTCTACCAGAAACATGGACGCTACGTCTGAGAGCTTTCTGTGGCTAGCTCGGCGGCTAACTCAGCTGCTAGCTCGGTGGCTAACTCGGTGGTTCACTCAGCGGCTAACTTAGCTGCTAGCTCGGCAGCTAACTCAGCTGCTAGCTCAGCGGCTAACTCAGCTAACTGGCTAACTGTAGACTGTAGTAGTAGTAGTGTGTGCTGAATGTATTTATACCTCTACAGCAGCAGGGGCGGGTTTATGCTAATCACTAAATCCTGAACACAGACATCTTGAAACACAGTTTGTGAAGCCTAGCTCCACAATTCAAATCTAAATGGTTGAAATGCTTTTTACACCTTTTTTAGAAATACATTTATGACCTATTTAATGTGTTTAGAAGAAAATAACTGAACTAAAATGATCATCTAGTGCTTTCACTTCAGTAAAACCAGTGGGAAGTAATGAGTATATTGTGTAGTGAGTCATGTGGCACGTTTGACTCTCATGAAGGAGACCAGATCTCACTTCTTGGCACTGACGTGTGATTAGGTTTTTCCTTTTTAAACCCAGGCCCTGATCTTTCCCAATCCTTAACCCCTTTACCAAAAAAACAAAAACAAAACAGGACTGAAAGTAAACTGGGGTTTTCCAGAATGGTCTGAGCTGCTTATTTCCCAGCATCAGATGTGTTCATCAAAACTCCCAAAATACGCAAATCTATCACAGTTGCTATATAGATTAGCAGATTTTATTGCACCTATATAGTATATGAGTCAATGAGGTTTTATTGAGTCCATGTGGTTTATAGTTTAAATTTAAAGGGTTAAAATGTGAAAATAAACGTATGAATAACTTGCACAGTGAGGAATGGAGGAAACTACTCACTTAGCCAATGTGACATGAATAGACTCTTAGCTGCTAATGTGAAGTGAGGCAATACTGAGGTCAAAGGTCACGTCCATGTATCATAAGATAAGTCGATGATGTCATTATTGTGGCAGGCAATATGTCCATATATGGGTCAATGACATTTTTTTGTGGACCCCCAGCATCAAATTTCTGCTTTTAATCCATTTAGAGAGAATATATTAGAGGATTATGGTAAAAATGTCTAAGTGGTGTAACCATAAAAACTTTGTACCAAATAATTCAACTTGCTTAAAAACAGTAAAAAGTCAATAAAACACCATATCAACTAGTTTGGTATGATCTTACATTATAACTTTTATATTAAATAAAGATAATGGAATACTATTGTTCTAAATATTACATTTAATCTGGGTAACCATGGAGATCAGGAAACATTTACATTATTAGTATAAGTCCACTTAAATACACTGTAGGTGGATAAAATATTTAATATTTATCATTCTTTTGTGGTTACACCATTTGACATTTTCAGGATCATTCAGTCTTACTTTTGGTTAAAAAATGGTGCAAATGTCATTTCAAATGATATAAAACCAACAAAATATAAAAAGTACATTTTAACCTTCCTGTCGTCCTCCCGGGTCAAATTGATCCCATCTCTTTTGACTGTTCCTTCCTTCCTTCCTCCCTCCCTTCCTTCCTTCTTTCCTTCCTTCCTTCCTTCTCGCCTTCCTTTTTTCCTCTTTTCCTCCTTCCTTCCTCCTTCCTTCTTTCTTTCCTCCCTTCCTTCCACCTTGCGTTCCTCCTCCCTTCCTCCTTCCTTTCCTTCCTTCCTCCTCTCTTCCTTCCTTCCTTCCTTCCCTCCTTCCTTTCTTCTTTCCTTCTGTCTTGCCTTCCTCCTCCCTTCCTTCCTTCCCTCCCTCCTTCCTTCCTTGACCTGAGGACAACAGGAGGGTTAATAAACCTGATGTTGCTTTCAAAACTATTTTTTAAAGATATTTTTGAATTCGTCACCATGGCAACCTTTATTATTTATCACTGACTCATAACACAGATATCTGCTGGTACAACTAATATATCAGAAACTAACAGCGTCATTATAGTTAATATGAGAGTCACAATTATGTTAAAGTCAAAATCATGATAAGTTATAAAATACTTTAAACTGCACTTGATTATCTTTATCTGATTTAAAGTTAATGTTCCTTCACTGCCACGAAGTACATTCTGCAAATAATCAAGATAAAAAAAATCCTGCAGTCTCAACAAATTATAGATATTAAATATTCCATCTGCTCCACCTTCGTTTTTAGGCTCCAAGAAACCGAGTTCGAGTCGATGCGTCATCTTCCAACCCTTTACTCTCAGTTAGTTCATTCACTTTTCTGCCACTTAAAATTGTTAGCTTTAATAGATTCGATAAGGGATTCCACTGTAGTCAGATTTCACAGTCAGATTCAATAAACTTACTCAACCCTACTGTTGTCCTCCAGTCAAGGAAGGAAGGGAGGGAGGGAGGGAGGAAGGAGGGAAGGGAGGAAAGGAAAGAAGGACGGGTTGAGCATAGCTCAGCGGGTAGCGCACCCGCCCCATGTGTTGAGGCTATAGTCCTCGTTGCAGGCGACCCCGGTTCGAATCCCGATCCGAGCGGTCTTATCCTGCGTGTCATTCCCCCTCTCTCTGCCTCCTGTTTCCTGTCTCTCTACACTGTCCTGAACATTAAAGGCAAAAAAAGCCCAAAAAATATACTTAAAAAAAAAAAAAAAAAAGGAAAGAAGGACAGAGGAAAGAAAGGATGGAAAGGATGGAGGGAGGGAGGAGGAAAGGAGAGAGGAAGGAGGGGAGAAAGGGAGGAAGGAAGGGAGGAAAGGCCAGAGGAAATAAGGAAGGGAGGGAGGGTGAAAGGAGGGAAGGAAACAGGGATGGAAAGGAGGAAGGAAGGAGGAAGGAAGGAGGAAGGAAGAAGGAAGGAAAGGAAGGAGGAAGGAAGGACAGAAGGAAGAAAGGGGGATGGAGGAAGGAATGAAGAAAGGGAGGAAAGGAAAGGAGGGAGGAAGGAAAGGAAAGAAGGACAGAGGAAAGAAGGAAGGGAGGAAGGAGGGAGGGAAGGAGGGAAGGGAGGAAAGGAAAGAAGGACATAGGAAAGAAGGAAGGGAGGAAGGTAGGAGGGAGGAAAGAAAGTGAGAAGGGGGGAGGGAGGGAGGGAGGAAGGAAAGGAGGGAGGAAGGAATGAAGGAAAGAGGGAAGGAAAGAAGGAAAGAGGGAAGGAAAGGAGGAAAGAAGGAACAGTTAAAACAGACGACAGGAAGGTTAACCCAGATCAAAAGTGAAGCTCTAAAAAGCATCGCTACAGTCCGGTCCACTATGAGAAAAGTTGCTGGCTCCGATTCCTCCTGACCAATAACGAGGGGGGGGGGGGTTAAGGGGGGTTGGGGGGTTGGGATGGGGGGGCATGCATCATGACAGAAGTGATGTGAAGAGATGAAGAGGAACCATAATGGGCTCCAGCGTCATGTAATAGGATTTTCGGTGCCACCATAACATCTAAACTGCGGTCACGGCATTAGTAGATGGATTAAATCAGACGTGAAGTGGAAGGCTTTAATCCACAACTATTAATCCCATTTTAGAAATAAAAATATATTACAGTATTTATATATATATAGCTCTCTTTCTCTTTTTTCTTTTTTTGATGGATGGATAGATAGAATATTATTTTCATGCCAGTAACTCTACCGACTGACTCTGAGAGGTGGTAAATTTTTAAATCCTATCTTGCAGAAGAGGGTTGTCTGCACTCAGCGTCGCCTTCGTCCATTTATCAGGCTCCTCTGTGTGATATATACAGCTCACTCGGCTCCAGTTGTCTGAGAGGCAAGAAAAAAAAAAAAAAAAAAAAAAAACTCCTATGTGGCTTCTAGGCTCCACAACAAGACAGAGCAAGATTTCTTATTATTTCATATTTTTCTCTCTATCTCCTTCTAGGAAGGAAGGAACTAAGAAAGGAAGGAAGGAAGGAAGGAAGGAAGGAAAGAAAGAAAGAAAGAAAGAAAGAAAAGAAGACAGGGAGAAAAGATGGAAGAAAGGGAAGAAAGACAGATGTAAGGAAGGAAGAAAAGAGAAGAAGGAAGTATGGATATATGGAAGGAAGGAAGGAAGGAAGGACGGAAGAAAGGGAAGAAAGAAAGAAGGAGGAAGGAAGAAAGGAAGGAAGGAAGGACACATGGAAGGAAAGAAGGAAAAGAAGACAAAATGGAAATATGGAAGGAAGGAAGGAAGGAAGGGAGGAAGGAAGAGAGGAAAGAGAGAGGAGGGAGGGAGGAAGGAAGAAAAGAAGGAAGGAAGGAAAGGACACCAGACCAAGATTCTTTATCATTTAATATTTTTCTCTCTATCAATTAACACCATCAACTTCCTGTTTCCAGTAAAACCAGTGCGCTGCATCTCTGTTGGGAGATAATGACTGGAAAAAAAAGAAAGTGTTGTGATCAGTGTGAGTTCATTCCTCCTTGTGGCCTCCAGTGTTTCTGGCTGTCTGCACTTAGCATGCAGGAGACAAAGTGAAGGAAAGAAGGAATGGAGGAAAAGAATGAAGGGAGGAAGGAAGGAAGGAAGGAAGGAAGGAAGGAAGGAAGGAAGGAAGGAAGGAAAGAAAGAAGGACAGAGGAAAGAAGGAAGGGAGGAAGGTAGGGGGTAGGGAAGAAAGGGAGAAGGAGGAAGGGAAGAAGGAAAGGAAAGGATTGAAAGAAGGACAAAAGGAAGGAAGGGAGGAAAGGAAAGAAGGAAGGAAAGAAAGAAGGACAGAGGAAGGAAGGAAGGAAGGAAGGAAGGAAAGAGAGAGCAGGGCGGGAGGAAGGAAGAAAGGAAGGAAGGAAGGAAGGAAGGAAGGAAGGAAGGAAGGGAGGAAAGAGAGAGTAGGGAGGGAGGAAGGAAGAAAGGAAGGAAGGAAGGAAGGAAGGAAGGAAAGAAAGAAGGACAGAGGAAGGAGGGAGGGAGGAAGGAAGAAAGGAAGAAAGGAAAGAAGGAAGGAAAGAAGGAAAGGACGCATCTCTGTTGGGAGATAATGACTGAAAAAAAAAAGAAGTGTTGTGATCAGTGTGAGTTCATCCCTCCTCCTGGCCTGCAGTGTTTCTGGCTGTCTGCACTTAGCATGCAGGAGACAAAGTGAGATTAATGCCGTGGTTTATTCTAGCAAACCTTGGGCACATAGATTCTCTTTGATGTAGCGCATTAGACAGTTAGCTGTTAGCGTAGCGTCTACGAGCCCGAGAGGTTAATCGAGGATAAACAGGTAACCTATTTAGTCTGATGATGATGAGAAGCTTCATCTCTTCCTCCTTCTCCCTTTCTTTCCTCCCACAACCCCCTCCCTTCCTTCTTTCCTTTGTCCTTCTTTCCTTCCTTCCTTTCTCCTTTCTTCCTTCCCTCCTTCCTTCTTTCCTCCCTCCTACCTTCCTTCCTTCCTTCCTCCTTTCCTTCCTCCCTTCCTTCTTCCCTCCTTCCTTCTTTCCTCCCTCCCTCCTACCTTCCTTCCTTCTTTCCCCTGTCCTTCCTTTCCTTCCTCCCTTCTTTCTTTCCTTTCCTCCCTTCCTTCTTCCCTCCTTCCATCCTTCCTTCTTTCCTCCGTCCTTCCTTTCCTTCCTCACTTCTTTCTTTCTTTTCCTTTCCTCCCTTCCATCCTTCCTTCCTTCCTTATTTCCTCTGTCCTTCTTTCCTTCCTTCCTTCCTTTCTTCCCTTCCCTTCTTCCTTCTTTCCTCCCTCCCTCCTACCTTCCTTCCTTCCTTCTTTCCTCCGTCCTTCCTTTCCTTCCTCCCTTCTTTCTTGCGTTCCTTCCTCCCTCCTTTCCTTCCTTTCTTCCTTCCCTCCTTCCTTCTTCCTTCCTTGACTCTAGTGGTTTATTCTAGCAAACCTTGGGCACATAGATTCTCTTTGATGTAGCGCATGAGACAGTTAGCTGTTAGCGTAGCGTCTACGAGCCCGAGAGGTTAATGGAGGATAAACAGGTAACCTATTTAGTCTGATGATGATGATGAGAAGCTTCATCTCTGCTGCAGTAAAGGTCCCTGAAGCCGTCTGGCAGTGTGAAGACGGCTCATTCTGATTTTAGAAATGTGTTAAACCATAAAAATAAAAACATCCTTATAATAAAGAATCCTTCAATGAACATCTGATTTTAACCTTTGTGTCGTCCTCACAGGTGTTTTGACTCTTCCTTCCTTCCTCCCTCCTTCTTTCTTTCTTTCTTTCTTTCTTCCTTCCTTCTGTCTCTCTTTCTTTCCTTTCCTTCCTCCCTTCCTCCTTCTTCTTTCCTCCCCCCTACCTTCCTCCCTTCCTTCTTTCCTTCCTACTTTCCTTTCCTCCCTTCCTTCTTTCCTCTGTCCTTCTTTTCTTCCTTCCTTCCATATTTCCATCCTGTCTTCTTTTCCTATTTCTTTCCTTCCTTCATTCCTTCCTTCTTGTCTTTTCTTCGTTCCTTCGTTCGTTCGTTCCTTCCTACCTTCCTTCCTTCCTTCCTTCCTTCCTTCTTGTTAATGATCTAACCCACATCAGATCAAATTGGTCTGTATGTATGTGGCCCTTTAATGAAAATGAGTTTGACACCTCTGATATCGAGCATTGAGCACGAAACCTCACATGTGGTTTCCTATTAAACCTTCCTGCACTGGGAGCTGCAGTGTGTGATGTCATTATTTGGTCCAGCACCTGCTTTCTTACTCCAGATGTGCACACCTATACCATAAACTTTCCCTTATTTCAATACAGCAAATCAAATCTTAACATAAATCTACTTCCTGTCGTTCCATCCTTTGTCACACTGAGCCTGATTGCCTCCTGCTACACACTCTGAACATCAACCCTCATTAGCTTTCCTGTTAAACTCTCCTTCTTATCTAACTTACACACGAACACAGCGTCTTGCCTCTCTTGCACCTTTAGCTTGTTGGACGCTGGCTCTGAATGTTAATACTCATTTCAAACTCGTTAAAAAAAAAAAAGAAGGGGCCAACGATCGCCGTCCAAAGCGCCTGAAGTTGTAAAAACACTTTACAAGACCAACACAAGGTGTGTTAAAACATTTTTGTGGTTGGATCATTTATATATATTTTTTTTACATCTTTGATACATTAACCCTCCTGTTGTCCTCGAGTCAAAGAAGGAAGGGAGGAAGAAGGAAGGATGGAAGGGAGGAAGGAAGGAAGGAAGGAGGGAAGGAAGAAAGGAAGGAAGGAAAGGAGGGAGGAAGGAAGGTAAGAAAGAAGGGATGAAGGAAAGGAAGGATGGAGGAAAGAAGGAAGGTAGGAGGGAGGCAGGAAAGAAAGAAGGAGGGAATGAAGGAAGGAGGGAGGAAGGAAGGAAGAAAGGAAAGTGGGCCAGATTGGACCCCTTGGCGGGCCGGTTCTGGCCCACGGGCTGCATGTTTGACACCCCTGCTTTATATCTACATGCACATATACAGTCCTGTGCAAAAGTCTTAGGCTACCATTACCATAGCAACAGATAATACAGGAGATATGTACACAAAACTTAACATTAGTTATTAAATATCATTATTATTATTAATTAAGGTCCATCTAGGTTTAAGAGAGTCAGATTGTTTTTTATTACATACACATTTCCTGTATTTTCTGGTTGTATTCTAATAAATAGACTGAGAAATAATTATAAACATAGCACAACAAGTAAGGAAATCTGTGTTTGGTAGATTATTTCTTTGTTTGTTTTAAATGGAGCCACATTTGTAAGGATCATGCATTTGTGGGATGAGAAAGAAATAATCTACCAAACACTCATTTCTTTACTTTTTAATCTAATTTTTAATTTTTAATTTAATTTTATTTGCACTCTATGTCCTTCTAATGTTTTTAAAGCAAATCAAATCATTATTTTATGCTACACCCTTATATTTAATGCTCTATTCTTCCTATTTTTCTGCACTTTGTTTCTATTTTTTATATTTTTATTATTATTAGTGGGGTACTTAGTACTGATAAATGTTTGTTTTATGTAAAAAACATTGAGTATGAAATGTTTTATATAAATAAAGCTGCCTTGCCTACTTTTTATGGTATGTTCATATGGTGATTACAATGACTTTTGTACGGTACTGTATGTATATAGATTATTTACAAATGTTGTTTTTAATCACATATGGTTTCTTTTACTTCATATTATTTTATGTTACTACCACTATGATTTTGCACCTGTAGAGTGCTGAGTGGGTTTGGCATGTCATGTGACCGTCGGGACCTTTAGTGGGTTTAAGACAGCGACTATTCAGTTGATGTTTAGTCTGAAGAAGAGCATTGAGCTGGAAATGTCACTGCTGGTATCCTATTAAACCTGCCTGCAGTGTGTGTAGAGACTTTTTATTGTGCTTTTACTGAATCAACATAAAGACCAGGAGAAGAAATCATTAAATCAAAGAATATAAAATATCAACTTCTCTCTTTTGATTTCTTGATTTTTGCTCAGAGGAGAGTAGATACGCTGCTGCAGTAAACAAGGAAGTTTAATTGTATCGGACTGAACTCTGTATGTGTGTTACTACAGTGTGACTTGTTTGTGTGTGTGTGTGTGTGTGTGTGTGTGTGTGTGTGTGTGTGTGTGTGTGTGTGTGTGTGTGAATGTGTTTTGTATGTGAGAACAAGAAAGATGTTATCTAGTCTGGACAAAGAGAGTGAGAGAAGGAGAGAAAAAACAAAGAAAGAGAGAGAGAGAGAGAGAGGGAACACCATTGGAAAACAAAGAAAGAGACAGAGAGGGAGATAGAGAAAGAGAGAGAGAGACAGAGAGAGGGAGAGAGAGAGACAAAGAGAGAGAGAGAGAGCGAGAGAGAGAAGAGAAAGAGAAAGAGAGAGAGATGGGGAGAGAGAGAGAGAGAGACAGAGAGAGGGAGAGGGAGAGAAAGAGAGAGAGCGAGAGAGAGCGAGAGAGAGCGAAAGAAAGAGGGCGAGCGAGAAAAGAGAGAGAGCGAGAGAGAGAGAGAGAGAGAGAGAAAGACATAGAGACAGAGAGAGGGAGAGAAAGAGAGAGAGGGAGGGAGAGCGAAAGAAAGGGCGAGCGAGAAAAGAGAGAGAGCGAGAGAGAGAGAGAGAGAGCGAGAGAGAGAGAGAGAGAGAGAGAGAGAGAGAGAGAGAGAGAGAGAGAACACCATGGGAAAACAAAGGGTGAGACTGCAGACCAATAAACTACACGCACCACCAATACCTTCAATCAATAGACAAACAGAATCTACTCCCTATTTCTCCTTTATTGGATCTGTCTGTGTGGATATAAGACACAAAGAGCATGTGTGTGTTTGGTGTGTATGTGTGTGTGTGTGTGTGTGTGTGTGTGTGTGTTGCTGTGTGTGTGTGTGTGTGTGTGTGTGCATGTGTGTGTCCTGACTATCCCAACAGCAGTGCAATGACCAACAGAGGTTTCAGTATTGAGTATTTTTCAGCACACAGACAGCAGTGATATTGAAAGCACAGGTCTCTCTCTCTCTCTCTCTCTCTCTCTCTATGTCTCTCTCTCTCTCCCTCTCTCTCTCTATGCCTCTCTCTCTCTCCCTCTCTCTCTCTATGTCTCTCTCTCTCACTGTCTCTCTATGCCTCTCTCTCTCTCCCTCTCTATGTCTCTCTCTCTCACTGTCTCTCTATGTCTCTCTCTCTCTCTCACTGTCTCTCTATGTCTCTCTCTCTCTCTCCCTCTCTATGTCTATGTCTCTATGTCTCTCTCTCTCTCTCTCTCTCTCTCTCACTGTCTCTCTCTCTCTCTCTCTCTCTAGATACAGCTGATGCAGCCACAAGTACACAGCAGAGCTTTTTTAGATAACTATTTGGACACCAGCGTTCCTCCAATATTGGGTTGCTGACAGGGCGATTTCTCTTGTTCACCCCCCCCCCCCCCCCAACCCCCCCCCCCCCCTCAAAAATAACAGAAGATGGATTAATAATAACCTGAGGATGATACAATAGAGTACTGAACTGTATGATAGATTAATGTTCAACTCATTTCAATATTTGTATCCTTCAATTATTATTCTTCAAATTGACCCCATCTCTTTTGACTGCTCCTTCTTTCCTTCCTTCCTTCCTTCCTTCCTCCTTTCCTTCCTTCCTTCCCTCCATCCGTCCTTACTCCTTTCCTTCCTTCCTTCCTTCCTTCCTTCCTCCCTCCCTCCCTCTCTTCCTTCCTTCCTTCTTTCTCTCCTTACTTCCTTCCTCCCTCCTTACTCCTTTCCTTCCTTTCCCTTCCGTCCTCATTTCCTCCCTCCCTCCTTACTCCTTTCCTTCATTCCTTCCTCCTTTCCTCCCTCCCTCCTTACTCCTTTCCCCTTTCCTTCCTTCCTCCCTTCCTTCCTCCTTTCCTCTCTCCCTGTGTCCTTACTCCTTTCCTTCCTTCCTTCCTTTCTTCCCTTCATCCGTCCTTCCTTCCTTCCTCCCTCCTTTCCTACCTTCCTTCCTTGACCTGACAACAACAGGAGGGTTAACTTTCTCCGAGTCTAAAAGAGCTTCTTTTCTTTTTTTTTTTAAATGTATGTGTGTGTTGTGATTATGATGTAAATGTAATGAGACAAGTCAGAGCTTCAGGGAAAGAGAGTCTAAAGTCATGTTCGCATCACAAGGGACGGATGGAAAAAGACTCAGATATTTACGACTTGAGAGAGTTGTTGTTAACGGGCAACTCGAGATGGTTGTAAGAGTGATAGGTTGCTGCTTCCATTCCCCCGGCACTTCCTGTCCGCATGTGGAACATTCACTGAGGAAGACACTGAATCCTAAATGGCTCCTCTTGCATATTAATGTAATGGAATGTAAAACACTTTGCATCCACATTACACTAATATAGATTGTTCCAGTCCTCTGAAATGAAGCCAACGCGGAAGTAACTTAGAACTGCATTCTATCAAAAGGCCACCAGGGGGCGACCGTCTCTATACAAGTCAATGGAGAATTCACCAACTTCTCACTTGATTTCTAACCTCAGTAAACGTTTTCAAAATGTGTTTATGGTCTCAATCGCTAGTTTAAAGCCTTCTTCAATGCAGTATGATGTTCATTTGGGACATTTTGGCCTCCCTGATTTTATATGTGACGATAAAGCAGGGTATGCATTAGGGCGTGGCTACATCCTGATTGACAGGTTGATTGACCAGTGTCCTCGAGATCCAGCCCTCGTAACCATAGCAACCTCCCCCTGCTCTACCCATGGCTCCGCCTCATGCCCATATAAGTAGAATTTGTGTTTTTATTTTTCCCAGCATGCACCTGAAATTTTCAAGATGGCGCTGCCTAGATTGGAAACTATTGGCTTCTGAGCAGCAGTCCACAAACCAATGGGTGACGTCACGGATGTTACGTCCATTTCTTTTATACAGTCTATGGCTTTACCATCTAGCAGTTACTGATCATCATTATCACTCATTTGTTCATCGTGTTTCTGTCCATCTGCTGAATGTAAGTCCTATATTCCCTCTCTTTTAACTCCTGAGGGAAATATCTAGTTCTATAGCTGCTCCACTATATTCACCTTCACTAGTCTACAGCTTTTTCTCTGTAAACAGCTGCTTTCTATACTGCTGCTGAAAGCGCTGCTATGAGAGTGAATCAAACAGCTACACAATGAGCTGATAATTCTCTGTGATGTCATCTGTGATGTCATCAGTAAGAGCCAGGCCTCTCACATCGCACACTGTCATGTGACTGATTGCATACAACAAGCCCTTTCCTCTGTCCTTACTTCCTCTTTTCCTTTCTCCCTCCCTCCCTCCTTCCTTCCTTCCTTCTTTCCCCCTCCCTCTCTCCTACCTTCCTTCCTCTTTTCCTTTCTCCCTCCCTCCCTCCTTCCTTCTTTCCTCCCTCCCTCCTTCCTACTTTCCTTCCTTCTTTCCTCTCTCCCTCCCTCCCTCCTTCCTTCTTTCCTCTCTCCTTTCCTACCTTCCATCCTTCCTTCCTCTTTTCCTTTCCCCTCCCTCCCTCCCTCCTACCTTCCTTCCTTCTTTCCTTCCCTCCTTCCTCTCTCCCTCCTACCTTCCTCCCTTCCTCTTTTCTTTCCCCTCCCTCCCTCCTTCCTACCTTCCTCCCTTCCTTCTTTCCTTCCCCCTTCGATCCTTCCTACCTCCCTTCCTCTTTTCCTCTCCCCTCCCTCCCTCCGTCCTACCTTCCTTCCTTCCCTCCTTCCTCCCTCCCTCCCTCCCTCCCTTTACCCAAGGACAACAGGAGTGTTAAGTAAGTTACATCAGAACTTTTTTTTGGAAAAGCAGATTTTGTAAGTATGAATGCTGCTTCCAAGAAGAAGAAACCAACGGCAGCATGACTTGAAAACAACATAATGCACGTGCACAGCAGGGAGCACAACAACAAAACAAACCACGAGGAGAGAGAAAGAACTTGAACTCTTGATGTAGGGAACGACAGAAACGGCACAACAAACCGTCATTGTTCACCGTGTTGATGCAGCCGACGTTCAACCAAGCTGTCGCCTGCAGCTCCTTATCTCACCGGCTGCCTGAGTCTGACGCTGCTTTTATCATTCCTGAAGCTTGAAACCAGTTAAAACCAAGCAAGGTCACTGAGATGTGTGACTGCTTCTACACTACACTGCAAACATCACTTCAAATCCGACACATTTCAGTACTTTCACCACCTAAAAAACATTAACAAGAACTAAATGGAAGAAACTGAAACATAGGAGGGGAAAATTACAAAATAAAAGCACGGAAAAGAGAGTTTTCCTGCAAACATTGCATCAAATCGGACAAATTTCAGTACTTTCACCACTTAAAAAACATTAACAAGGACTAAATGGAAGAAACTGAAATATAGGAAGGGAAAATTACAAAATAAAAGCACAGAGAAACAAGATGACGCACCTCTAAAGAGTTTTCCTGCATCACTTCAAATCGGACAAATTTCAGTACTTTCACCACCTAAAAAACATTAACAAGGACTAAATGGAAGAAACTAAAACATAGGAGGGGAAAATTACAAAATAAAAGCACGGAAAAGCAAAATGATGCACCTCAAGAGAGTTTTCCTGCAAAACATTGCATCAAATCGGACAAATTCAGTACTTTCACCACTTAAAAAACATTAACAAGGACTAAATGGAAGAAACTGAAACATAGGAGGGGAAAATTACAAAATAAAAGCACGGAAAAGCAAAATGATGCACCTCAAGAGAGTTTTCCTGTAAAACATTGCATCAAATCGGACGGACAAATTTCAGTAATTTCACCACTTAAAAAACATCAACAAGGACTAAATGGAAGAAACTGAAATATAGGAAGGGAAAATTACAAAATAAAAGCACGGAAAAGAGAGTTTTCCTGCATCACATCAAATCGAAAGGACAAATTTCAGTCCTTTCACTGCTATTCTACTGAGAGGGATCTACATCAATTCAGTGTGTGTATGTGTGTGTATTTGTGTGTGTGTGTGTGTGTGTGTGTGTGTGTGTGTGTCTAAACTACCCAGTATTAATGGACACTAACTTGCCACCAGGCACACACACACTCCCGCTGTGGTATTGTCCGTGTGTCGTGCAGCCTCACAGCCTTTCCTGTTCCACCGCTGCTCACAACAATCACATCGACTAAGAAATCGATAGGATCCTCCAGAGAGAAAAGACCAGACTGAAGACCCCCCACCCCCCCCACCCCCCACCCCCGACCCTCCCATACTTGTTTGGTTGTAGGTGATCCTGACAAGGTAACGTCATCGTCTCTGGAGGCTATGAGAGGTGATTAATGCCACATGGGGAGCTGAGGATGTGAGCAGCTCTCTAAGGAGGAGCCACCAGTGGAGTTAAAGTGCTTTGATGTGAGTTTCTGTATTTCAGTGTGTTTGTGTCAGATTGGGGAAATATTAAAAATGGAGAACGTGTAGTGCTCAGAGTGTATCATATTGGATAAATGAGTTTTAGAGAGCTTTAAATCTTCAGTGTGATCATATTTTAACCTTCCTGTCGTCCTCCCGGGTCAAATTGACCCCGTCTGTTTTGACTGTTCCTTCTTTCCTTCCTCCCTTCCTTCCTTCCGTCTGTCCTTCCTCCCTTCCCTCCTTCTTTCCTTCCTTCCTTCCTTCCCTTCCTCCCTTCCTTTTTTCCTCTGGCCTTCCTTCCTTCCTTCTTTCCTCTGGCCTTCCTTTTTTCCTTTCCTCCCTCCTTTCCTTCCATCCCTCCTCCCTCCCTCCTTTCCTTCCTTCCCTCATTCCTTCCTCCCTCCTTTCCTCCCTTTCTTCCTCCCTCCTTTCCTTCCTTCTTCCTTCCCTCCTTCCTCACCCCCTCCTTTCCTTCCTTCTTCCTCCCTTCCTTCTTTCCTTCCTCCCTCCTTCCTCACCCCCTCCTTTCCTTCCTTTTTCCTCCCTTCCTTCCTCTGTCCTCCCCTCCTGCCTTCCTCCCTCCTTTCCTTCCTTCTTCCTCCGTCCTTCCTTTTTCCTTCCTTCCTTCCTCCCTTCCCTCCTTCCTCACCCCCTCCTTTCCTTCCTTCTTCCTTCCTTCCTTCCCTCCTCCCTCCCTCCTTTCATTCCTTCCTTAACTCAAGGACAACAGGAGGGTTAAAAAAATCATGCTATGAAAAAATAAAATGCAAAAAATTCTCAGTGTATCAAATATGATACAAAACAAAACTCATAGATGCAAAGTGTTATTAAATTCATCTTTTTTAAATTCCAATAAACTCTAGTTTCAAATAATTTTAATTTTCTGGCAATTATTTAATGGTTCAGGCTTTATAGGGTTAAAGGGTAACTGCACAGATTTTAACCAAGTGTATTTTAGGGGTAAAAAAAATATAGTTTAAAGCCGTGTGTCTCCAGGTGGAAATGTGTGAAATGTGATAAATGGAGTTAGCTCATGTTGGGGGTTGAATGTGTGACTATCAGACTTCAGTAGCTTCTCATCTCTGCTGGAGGTTATCAGCTCCAGGATACATGAGCTGCTACTGGAATAACACACCAGAACCTCTCACTGAGCTGCAGGCAGGTGAGGTGCATTGTGGGAATTGTAGGCGGCCAAGCTTTGACGAGGAAGACGAATGAATGCAATGAGGAAAAAAAGGACAATTACGGTTCTGCTGCTTTGAATTTGATGCTTTTTTTAAAGTTTAAATCATGAGTCTAGAAATGCTAAATCAATGCTGTATTCTTTAGCATTTTACTATTAACCCTTAAACAGGCAACGTGCACCAGGAGATACAGACTCTTTAACCTTCCTGTTGTCCTCCCGGGTCCTTCCTCTGTCCTTCCTTCCTTCCTTCCTTCATCTGTCCTTCTTTCCTTCCTTCCTTCCTTCCTTCCTCAGGTCTAAGTTCAGCTGTTAGGGTAAATGTTCCCTCCTTCTGTCCTTTCTTCCTTCCTTCATCTGTCCTTCCTTCCTTCCTTCCTTCCTTCCTCTCTCCCTCCCTCCCTTCCTTCCCTTCCTTTCTCCTTTCCTTCCTTCTTCCCTCCTTTCCTTCCTACCTTCCTTCCTTCCTCCCTCCTTCCTTTCCTTCCTTCTTCCTCCCTTGCTTCCTCCTTTCCTTCCTTCTTCCCTCCTTCCCTTCCTTCCTTCCTTCCTTCTTTCCTTCCTTCCTTCCTTACTTTAGGTGCAAATGACTAGTAAATTACTAATAACTAGTAAGGCCTGTTTAAGGGTTAAGGTAGATTAAAGATGGAGGCAGATTTTGACAGACAGGAGAGGAGAAAAACCACAAAAGACTCAATACAACAAGCTGTATTATTCCCAAGTACATCTGTAATGATTCTGCTCCCTTCTGCTTATGAAAGGAAGTTATATAAATACAATTATTTACTTATTTCTGTCAATAATTCTCATCCTTTCTGTGACCAATGTCTGCAGCTTCAGTGTCGACATGACGTGACTTTCATGTGAGAGTTTTTTTAAAAGACATTTCTTTCATCACAGCTTTAAAAAAATATGATGAAATGCAGTGAAGTGAGCAGCTAACTTTCATCTAAATCATTAAATCATGTCACTTTCACAATGCAAACCATAATAAACAATAAGCGAGAGTTTACACGTTGCCTTGCAAAATGTTAGAGTTGCAGGAGGAGTGAGAGCAGACACACTGATTTTAAAAAAACATCTCGGTCCTCGTCTGCATGATCAAGCCTCTCCTATTTCAAATTAAGAGCCAAATAAGTCATCATAGAAAATATCTTAAGGCAAATAATCAAAGCTACTGATCTCATAACAACATGGGGGCAGAGTCGCTAACAAGTGGCTTAAAATACATCTTAATTAATCACTTTTAAGCCATGGCTGTAAATATTTGCCTCTTTAACTCAGCCCACTACTTGCTTGTTTACTCTCCAGTAGAGCAGCTCAGTCCTTGTTGGGTTTTTCCACTACTAGACTCACTCACTCACTCACTAAAGACATAACTCACATGCTACCAGAGATGGACTCAAATGTAATAATCCAATAGCAAATAAAAAAAGGCGTCAACATGAACTTCTTTTCCCCCCCCCGAATTCCCTCTATAGTTCAAAAACATGCAGCGGAACAAACCTACTGAGCTGCAGAACCTTCAAAATAAAAGTCTTGTGCTTAGATATGAATCATTCTGAAAGTGGAGTCAATCTCTATTAAATATATATATTCAATTACATAATTCATTTAGAAATAATTTTAAAAGGGGAGGACTCAACCACCCCCCCAGGATATGCCCCCCCACCACCCATGCAACATAATCAGCCATGCCATTTCTAAGAGTGACTGTAACTGTGCTTTTCAGCCTGGGTGCATTTCCCTAAAGTGAAAGTGAGAGACTGTATGACTCCTCCGCCTCACTCACTCACTCACTCACTCACTCCTGCAGCCGACAGCAGAGACCAATCTACTGCATGTGCATTAAAATTACATGTTGTCATATTTTAGAAAAGGTCACATTTTAACCTATAAGCGTGACTTTGCATTGAACTGTATATTTGTGTGTTTAAGCTAAACATACATAGACTTGACCTGCTCATGCCAGGATGTGTTATTGGTGCCATTTGGAGATTTTTGAGGCTGATAAATGTCATTGTTTAATAATAAATCAGCTGCCAAATGTGAGAGGCAGTGTCATGTTATTGCAGTGGCATTTATCACTCCTCATACATCCAACCAGGTAACACCTACAGTACAGTACAGTACAGTACAACACCTCACCTTCCTGATAGTAAAGACAAACTTCCCATTATTAACTTAACTCAGAAAAGCATATTTGATACAATAATAATACTGATATTATTATTATTAGATAAAGATTTAAGTCTCCAGCCTTTTTAAATGGAACCACTGGTCACAATATCTCATGATTGCACTTTTCCCATACAAAAAACTCAATGTTAAAGGTCAGATTTGAACCGTTACATGCACGTGCACAGATGTCATATCACCCATCAACTTACTTGAACCGTCCCTGACAGTGTTGGCACTGATCCCCGACCCATCCGTGGTCACACACGCAGGTGCCGTTGATGCATCTCCCTGAAAAGCAGGTTTTATCACACGTCTTAGACACCGCCGAGGCTTCCGCGTGCAGCATCAGATGAAGCAACACAAATACTCCCAGGTATGTTTTCAAAACGTCCCGAGCGCTCCTTGTGGACGCCTTGGTCCAGGTGCATAGATGTATCCCTCCAGCATCATCCATGATGGACGCGGAGTCTTTCCTTTTTTTTTTTTTTTTTTTTTTAGAGAGAGTGAGAGGGGATGAGCTGTCACCTTACGCTGTGAGGTGATGTGTAGTCATCAGCAGGGTTTCGGTAGGCTCAGATAAACCTACCTGTGACGCCTGTGTGGTAAACGCTATTTACGCACTGTCAGAACATGCCGAGGCAGGCTGCGGGACAGGACAAAAGGATGAAACTTTGATGGAGGCAGTTTGGATCTTTAAAAAAAACGCTCTGAAGGCATTTCCAATCCGATCCATCCGCTCTGAGCAATAAAAAACATTTATTTAAAAAAACACGTTAGGATAAGTCTCCCCCAAATAACTTCCAGTCTGGTCAAAGGGATGTAAACACGCGACCGTGACGGAATGCTCCGGCGTCAAACACTGTAAATCCCGAGAGATGAAATATACATATATAGATATTTAGATATAAAAAAATAAATAAAAACACGGATCTTGGATGAGAGAGTGCGCCGCCGTGCTCGCTGGATGCGTTCCCAGACAAAGACGTGCCCTCTGCCCGGGTGCGAAGAGGATGCGACAGCCGCAGCTCTCTTTCCCCCGGAGTGGTGCTTCCCTCTCTCTCTCTCTCTCCCTCTCTCTCTCTCTCTCTCTCTCTCTCCCTCTCTCTCTCTCTCGTTGCTATGTCTGCTGCTGTCACTCTCCCGTCCACACAGCTGGTTCCTGACTGGGGGAAACTCCTGCACAAAGCCCCGAGCATGAGCAGTACGGCCACACAGTTAAAGGGGCAGTTCCAGTTTAAAGTGTACATACAGTTGCAGGGCTGCAGCAGACGCACGCGGACGCTGTGTGGAGACAAAGGCAGTGACATCCGTCTGCTGCACAGTCTCTATGTGTTTTATATGAACTGCTTTAGTCTGCTGCTCTCTTTTTACATGTATGTTTAAACCTTTTATACAGTCTATGGTTTAAACCTTATAATAGCAGAGCAGGATGATGACGTGAAGTGTTTTATTATTATGAAGGTAAAATAAAAAGATGTGCAACAGGAGCTTGGTCATAGAAAAGCGTCATCATGATTTCAATGTTTTAATGGTTTTTACATTAAATCCTTAAAATATTAAATATAATTGATCAAAACATTTTCTAATACATTCTATTTGTCTGATATTGGGAAATTGACCCCATCTGTTTTGACTTTTCCTTCCTTCCTCCCTGCTACCATCCTTCTTTCCTCTGTCCTTCCTTCCTCACTTCCTTCCTTCCTTTCAACCTTACAGATTCCCTTCCTTCCATCCTTCCTTCCTTCTTTCCTCTGGCCTTCCTTCCTTCCTTTCCTTCCTCCCATCCTTGCCTCTTTCATCCTCCCTTCAATCCTTCTGTCCTCATTTCCTTCCTCCTTCCTCCCTGCTACCAACCTTCCTCCCTTCATTCTTTCCTTCCTTCTTCCTCTCTTCCATCCTTCCTTCCTTCCTTCCTGTATTCCTTTCCTTCCTTCCATCCTTCCTTTCATCCTCCCTTCCATCCTTCCTTCCTTCCTCCCTTCCATCCTTCCTTCCTTCCTTCTTCCTCCCTTTCATCCTTCCAGCTTTCTTTCCTTCCTTCTTCCTTCCTGCCTTCCTTATTTCCTTCCATCCTGCCTTCCTCCTTTCCTTCCTTCTTCCTCCATTCCATCCTTCCTTCCTTCTTCATCCCTTTCATTCTTCCATCCTTCCAGCTTTCCTTCCTTCCTTCCTCCCTTCCTTCTTCCTCCCTTCCATCCTTCCTCCCTTCTTCCTCCCTTTCATCCTTCCAGCTTTCTTTCCTTCCTTCTTCCTTCCTGCCTTCCTTATTTCCTTCCTTCCTCCTTTCCTTCCTTCTTCCTCCCTTCCATCCATCCTTCCTTCTTCCTCCCTTTCATCCTTCCTTCCTTCCAGCTTTCCTTCCTTCCGTCTTTAATTTTTTCCTCCTCCCTTCCGTCCTTCCTTCCTCCTTTCCTTCCATCCTTCCATCTTTCCTTCCTTCCTTCCTTCCTTCCTCCCTTGACTAGAGGACACCAGGAGGGTTAATGATTCCCTCTGAATGTGTGATTTTAGGATGCTATTTTCAATTTAGCAGAAATGAGGAGTGTTGTCTTTCATTAAACTGTCAGTAGACGAGTGTACAATGGATTCATTCAGTCCCAATGACAGATTCCATCACATTCCTCATATCTATCCATCTGGATTTGACTGTTCCTTCCTTCCTTTCCTTCCTCCCTGCTACCATCCTTCCTTCCTTCTTTCCTCTGTCCTTCCTTCCTTCTTCCTCCCTCCCTTCCATCCTTCCTTCCTTCTTCCTCCCTTTCTTCTTCCTTCCTTCCTTCCTTCCTCCTTTCCTTCCTTCTTTCTCCCTTCCATCCTTCCTTCCTTCTTCCTCCCTTTCTTCTTTCCTTCCTTCTTCCTCCCTTCCTTCCTTCCTTCCTCCTTTCCTTCCTTCTTTCTCCCTTTCATCCTTCCTTCCTTCCTTCCAGCTTTCTTTCCTTCCTCCCTTCCAGCTTTATTTCCTTCCTTCCTTCATCCCTTCCAGCTTTCTTTATTTCCTTCCTTCCAGCTTTCTTTCCTTCCTTCCTTCCTTCCTTCCTTCCTTCCTTCCAGCTTTCCTTCTTTCCTCCTCCTTTCCTTCCTTCCTTCCTCCCTTGACTAGAGGACACCAGGAGGGTTAATGATTCCCTCTGAATGTGTGATTTTAGGATGCTATTTTCAATTTAGCAGAAATGAGGAGTGTTGTCTTTCATTAAACTGTCAGTAGACGAGTGTACAATGGATTCATTCAGTCCCAATGACAGATTCCATCACATTCCTCATATCTATCCATCTGGTTCTGTTATCCCGTTTGTTTCCATGCTGTATTTCTCTAATTTCGTCATGTGGTCTATTATCTACACACAACATCTTCTACATGTTTGTTTGTCCTGGAACACGGATCCCTCTCCTCCTCCTCCTCCTCCTCCTCCTCTGTTTCTCTTCCTCAGAGTTTTGCTTTTTCCTTAGTAAAGATTTCTGGGGAGTTAATCATCTTTTTCTTTTTCCAAGACACAAAACCTAGAGTAGAGTCATTTATAGTGGAGAGGATTTTAATCTTCCTGTCGTCCTCCCGGGTCAAATTGACCCCGTCTGTTTTGATTGTTCTTTCTTTCCCCCTTCTCTCTTTCTTTCATTCCTCCCTCTTTCCCTTCTCCCGCCCTCCCTCCTACCTTCCTTCCTTCATTCCTTTCCTCCTTCCGTCTTCCTCCTTTCCTTCCTTCCTTCCTTCCCTCCCTCCCCCTCCCTCCTTTCCTTCCTTCTTCCTCACTTCCTTCCGTCTTCCTCCTTTCCCTCCTTTCCTTCCTTCTTCCTTCCTCCCTCCTTTCCTTTCCTCTTCCTCCCTTCCTTCCTTCTTCCTCCCTTCCTTTCCTCCCTTCCTTCCTCTCTTCTTTCCTTCCTTTCCTCCTTCCTTCTTCCCTCCTTTCCTCCCTTCCTTCCTCCTTTCCCTCCTTCTTCCTCCTTTCCTACCTTTCCTTCCTTCTTCCTACCTTCCTTCCTTCTTCCTACCTTCCTCCCTCCTTTCCTTCCCACCTCCCTTCCTTCCTTCTTCCTCCCTTCCTTTCCTCCCTTCCTTCCTCCCTTCTTTCCTTCCTTTCCTCCTTCCTTCTTTCCTTCCTTTCCTCCCTCCTTCCTTCCTTTCCTCCCTTCCTTCCTTTTTCCTTTTTCCTTCCATCCTTCCTTCCTTCCTTCCATCCTTCCTTCCTTCCTTCCATCCTTCCTTCCTTCCTTCTTCCTCCCTCCCTTCCTTCCTTGACTTGAGGACAACAGGAGGGTTAAAAAAAACAGTAAATATTGACTTATAAGAAGTTGGAACCAGATGATCGTCGTGTTTTTCCCCTGAACATGTTCTCAAAACAAATTAATATCTATCAATCAACTAATAAATTAATCAATTATTTGTTCCTGCTCTATTACTCCTCATCTCTGCTGCTACCACAGTTTTAATATCTTACTAAAAAAAAATAAAAAATAAAAAAAGCACTTTAAGCAAACTGTCACTCCAGCAGGTGAAGTTCTTCCCAGATCCCTGCCTACTCAAAATCCCTTGAAATCCTGAAATCCTGAATCCTGAGCTTTAATCACCATCTCTAATGTCTCTCTGCCAAATTCCAACACTGGATATTCTGTTCTTCAGGGTCGGGTAAGTACAACAGTAATGTCAAAATCCAATTTTGTTACCCAGCCAACAGAAAAAATGTTGGACACTCATGCAAAAGTCTCTCTCTCTCTCTCTGTGTGTGTGTCTCTCTCTCTCTCTCTGTCTCTCTATGTCTATATGTCTCTATGTCTCTCTCTCTCTTGCCCTCTCTCTCTCCCTATATCTGTCTCTCTCTCTCTCTCTCTGTGTCTATATGTCTATCTCTCTCTCTCTCTCTCTCTCTCTCTCTATGTATATATGTCTCTATGTCTCTCTCTCTCTATGTCTCTCTCTCTCTCCCTATATCTGTCTCTCTCTGTGTCTCTCTCTCTCTCTCTCTCTCTATGTCTCTCTCTCTATGTCTATATGTCTCTATGTCTCTCTCTCTCGCCCTCTCTCTCTCTCTCTCTCTCCCTCTCCCTATGTCCCTCTCCCCCTCTCTCTCCCTATGTCTGTCTCTCTCTCTCTCCCTCCCTCCCTCCCCCTCTCTCCCTCTCTCCCTCCCTCCCCCTCTCCCTCTCTCTCTCTCTCTCTCTCTCTTCTCCCTCTCTCTCTCCCTCCCTCCCTCCCTCCCCCTTCCTCCCTCCCTCTCATTCATAATTACAGCACATCATGAGAACCGCAGGGAATGATAACTAATAAAACTGCAAAAAAAAAAAGATAATTTCTACCGTAGAAATTGCTATGAGACAATTCTGGAGACGACATTATCAGTTTTCTCACTAAATCCATGACAGCGAGGTCTGCTCAAATATTATCTATTCATCACCAGCTGGGGACGGTGGACGGTAAAATGCCTAACAGTGGCTCCGCTGGTGTGCAGTTTGTTCATATTTTGTTAGATATCAATCAGCGATGAGTTGACCAGTAATTACTTGAGTTAAAAACAGATTCAGAAACCTTTTTTTTTTTTTTTTTTTTATATTTACGAGCTTAGATTGTGTTTGCCTGGATGCATTAGAGATGATTCAGAGACGGAAACGACAGGAACATTAAAACCAGACTGACAAGCAGAGGCCTAATTCCCCAAACTGTCTTCCTGATTTAAAACTTTATCTCACTCTCAAGGCTTTAAAGACACAAAGATTCCTCGGAGCCAAATGGTGTTTTTTTTTTGGGTGGGGGGGGGTGGGGGTGGGAAAACAAAGCCAAGATTTGCATCTGTGCTCCCCGAGGGCTCCCGAAAACATCCAGCGAGCCAGGAGACGATAATCCTCCAAACCAAGAAAGATAGACTGGCTCTGCTGCAGCGTGAGGAGGAGAATCACAACGTTTTACCTTGAGATATCGATTCTTCTGTCCTCATTTCCTTCCTCCTTCCTCCCTGCTACCATCCTTCCTTCCTTCTTTCCTCTGTCCTTCCTTCCTTCCTTCCTCACTTCCTTCCTTCCTCCCTTCCAACCTTACAGATTTCCTCCCTTCCTTCCTTCCAACCTTACAAATTTCCTCCCTTCCTTCCCTCTTTATTCCTCCCTTCCATCCTTCCTTCCTCCTTTCCTTCCTTCTTCCTCCCTTCCATCCTTCCTTCTTTCTCCCTTCCATCCTTCCTTCCTTCCATCCTTCCTTTGTCCTTCTGTCCTTCCTTCCTGCTACCGTCCTTCCTTCCTTCTTTCCTCTGTCCTTCCTTCCTTTCCTTCCTTCCTTCTTCCTCCCTTCCATCCTTCCTTCCTTCTTTCCTCTGTCCTTCCTTCCTTTCCTTCCTGCCTTCCTTCTTTCTTTCTTCCTCCCTTCCATCCTTCCTTCCTTCTTCCTCCCTTCATTCTTTCCTTCCTTCTTCCTCTCTTTCATCCTTCCTTCCTTCCATGCAACAGTTACGTGTCTGAGTAGAAATGTTGTATCACAAGGTGAGAATGAACTTACACTATAACACACACAGCTGCTTTAACATGCACTTGATTACAAACACCCTAAAAACACCCCGAGTCCCCAACACCCCCCCCCCACACCCCACCCCCCCAGCTCCCAGCTCCCTGTTGATGTTGTGAAACGGGACACAGCTGTGTTCACTGCTCACAGTTCAATGTCGAAACATCAAGAGGAAGGAAGTGCGGAGGAGGAGAATTTGGTTATGGTGCTTTTGAGTATTACAACAAACTCTAAAGGTGCTTTTATACTTTATATTTATTAAGAAGGAAGGGAGGAGGGAAGAAGGAAGGGAGGGAGGAAGAAAAGCTGGAAGGAAAGAAGGAAGGAAGGATGGAAAGGATGAAGAAGGAAGGAAAGGAGGGAGGAAGGGAGGAAGGGGGGATGGGAGGGAGGAGGGAATGGAAGGGAGGAAGGGAGGGAGGGAGGGAGGAAAGAAGGAAAGGAGGAAGGAAAGAAGAAAGGTATGAAGGAAGGAAGGAAATCTGGAAGGAAAGAAGGAAGGGAGGAGGGAAGAAGGAAGGGAGGGAGGAAAGACGGAAGGGAGGAAGGACAGGAAGGAAGGAAAGAAGGACAGAGGAAAGAAGGAAAGGAGGACAGAAGAAAGGAAGGAAAAAAAGCGAGGAGAGAGGGAGGAAGGAGAGACGGAAGGAAGGAAAGGAGGAAGGAAGGAAGGAAGGAAGGAAGGAAGGAAGGAAGGAAGGAAGGAAGGAAGGAAGGAAGGAGGGGAGGAGGGAAGAAGGAAGGAAGGTTCATTGCTCACAGTTCAATGTCGAAACATCAAGAGGAAGGAAGTGCGGAGGAGGAGAATTTGGTTATGGTGCTTTAGAGTATTACAACAAACTCTAAAGGTGCTTTTATACTTTATATTTATTAAGAAGGAAGGGAGGAGGGAAGAAGGAAGGGAGGGAGGGAGGGAGGGAGGGAGGGAGGAAGGGAGGGAGGGAGGAAAGCTGGAAGGAAAGAAGGAAGGAAGGATGGAAAGGATGAAGAAGGAAGGAAAGGAGGGAGGAAGGGAGGATGGGAGGATGGGAGGGAGGAGGGAAGAAGGAAGGGAGGAAGGAAGGGAGGGAGGGAGGAAGGGTTGAAGGGAGGAGGGAAGAAGGAGGGGAGGAAGGAATGGAATGAAGGAAAGGAAGAAGGAAGGATGGAAGGGGGGAGGGAGGAAGGAAGGGAGGAAAGGAAAGGAAAGAAGGAAGGAAGGAAGGACAGAGGAAAGAAGGACAGAGGAAAGAAGGAAGGCATGAAGGAAGGAAGGAAAGCTGGAAGGAAAGAAGGAAGGAAGGATGGAAAGGAGGAAGAAGGAAGGAAAGGAGGGAAGGGGGGAGGGAAGAAGGAAGGGGGGAAAGGAAAGAAGGAAGGGAGGAAGGACAGGAAGGAAGGAAAGAAGGACAGAGGAAAGACGGAAGGGAGGACAGAAGAAAGGAAGGAAAGGAGGAAGGAAGGAAGGAAGGAAGGAAGGAAGGAAGGAAGGAAGGGAGGAGGGAAGAAGGAAGGAAGGTTCACTGCTCACAGTTCAATGTCGAAACATCAAGAGGAAGTGTGGAGGAGGAGAATTTGGTTATGGTGCTTTTGAGTATATTTAATGAGTTTGAGTTTATTTAATAACCCTCCTGTTGTCCTCAAGTCAAGGAAGGAAGGGAGGAAGGATGGAAGGAAAGGAGGGAGGAAGGAAAGGAAGGGAGGAAGGGAGGAGGGAAGAAGGAAGGAAGGATGGAAAGGAGGAAGAAAGGGAAAGGAGGAAGGAAAGAAGGAAGGTATGAAGGAAGGAAGGAAAGCTGGAAGGAAAGAAGGAAGGGAGGATGGAAAGGATGAAGAAGGAAGGAAAGGACAGAGGAAGGGAGGATGGAAGGGAGGAAGAAGGAAGGAAAGGACGAAGGAAGGGAGGAAGAAAGAAGGAAAGGAGGAAGGAAAGAAGGAAGGTATGAAGGAAGGAAGGAAAGCTGGAAGGAAAGAAGGAAGGGAGGACGGAAGGGAGGAAGAAGGAAGGAAAGCTGGAAGGAAAGAAGGAAGGGAGGACGGAAGGGAGGAAGAAGGAAGGAAAGGAGGGAGGAAGGGAGGGAGGAAAGACGGAAGGGAGGAGGGAAGAAGGAAGGGAGGATGGAAAGGAAAAGAGGAAGGGAGGAAGGATGGAAGGGAGGAGGGAAGGAGGGGGAGGGAGGGAGGGAGGGAGAAAGGAAAAGAGGTAGGGAAGAAGGAAGGGATGAAGGAAGTAAGGAAGGAAGGAAGCAAGGAAGGAAAGAAAGAAAGTGAGAAGCAGGGAGAAAGGACAGACGGAAAGAACGAAGGAAGGAGGATAGAAGGGAGGGAGGAAGGAAAGGAAGGAAGGAAGGACGAACAAAGGAAGGAAAGTAGGACGGAGGGAGGAAAAAAGGAAGGAAGGAGGGAGGGAGGAAGGAAAGATATAAGAAAGGAAGAAAAGGGGGATGGAGGAAGGAAAGAAGGAAGGGAGGAACAGTATTTTTGTGTGTGTGTGTGTGTTTTATTGTTTTTTCTTCTTTTAGCTCTTCTAGTTTTTCTAATTTTTCTAGTTTTTGTTTTACGGCACAGTAACAGTATGGTTGAGTCTCTTGGCTCTCATTAGCCGAGCTTCCAGCAGCTGTTACCATCCAACCAGCTCTGATAAACCTGCTGTTCACTGTTCACCACCTACTCAGCATCACACACATCACACACACACACACACACACACATCACACCAGCATCACACACACACATCACACACATCACATCACACCAGCATCACACACATCACACACATCATACCAGCATCACACACACACATCACACACATCACACACACACATCACATCACATCACACCAGCATCACACACACACATCACATCACACCAGCATCACACACACACACACACATCACACACATCACACACATCACACACATCACACACATCACACCAACACTCAGACTACAGCAAGCAGCTCCACTGGTGAAGAAAGTAGAACATCTAGCAGCTAAAGAGCCAGAAGTTAAAAAGACGAGCTACCCTCCCTTCCTTCTATCCTTTCCTCTCTTCCTTCCTTCCTTCCTTCCTTCCTTCCTTCCATCCTTCCAGATATTTCTCTCGGGAGTTAAAAAGACGAGCTACGAGGAGAATGAATATCGAACTTCCCTAACCCTAACCCTTCCTCCCTTCCTTATATCCTTTCCTCCCTTCCTTCCTTCCTCCTTTCCTTCCATCTTTCTTTCCTTCCTTCGATCCTTCCTTCCTTCCACCTTTCCTTCCTTCCTTCCTTACTTACTTACTTCTTTCCATTTTTCCTTCCGTCCTTCCATCTTTCCTTCCTTCCTTCCTTCCATCCTTCCAGATATTTCTCTCGGGAGTTAAAAAGACGAGCTACGAGGAGAATGAATATCGAACTTCCCTAACCCTAACCCTTCCTCCCTTCCTTATATCCTTTCCTCACTTCCTTCCTTCCATCCTTCCTTCCATCTTTCTTTCCTTCCTTCCTTCCACCTTTCCTTCCTTACTTACTTACTTCTTTCCATTTTTCCTTCCGTCCTTCCATCTTTCTTTCCTTCCTTCCTTCCTTCCATATTTCCTTCCATCCTTCCTTCCAGATATTCCTCTCTGGAGTTCCTTTCTCCCTCCCTCCTACCTTCCTTCCTTCCTTCCTTTCTCCCTCCCTCCCTCTTACCTTCCTTCTTTCCTCTGTCCTTCCTTCCTTCCTCCCTCCTTCTCTCTCTCTTTCCTCCCTCCCTCCTACCTTCCTTCCTTCTGTCCTTCCTTCCTCCCTCCCTTCCTTCCTTCCTTGACTCGAGGACAACAGAAGTGTTAAATCACTTATCTTGATGTGTGTGTAGATTCTATATGATGTGACTACAGCAGGTATTCTGGCAGCCGTCCTTCCTCCTGGGACTCGCGGCACCACCTTACTTCCTTCCTTCCTCCCTCCTACCTTCCTTCTTCCGTCCTTATTTCCTTTCTTCCTTCCATCTTTCCTTGCTTCCTTCTTTTTTTCCTCCCTCCCTTCCATCTTTCCTTCCTTCCTTCCTTCCATCTTTCCTTCCATCCCCCCTTCCTTCTTTCCTTTCCCCCATTCCTTCCTTCCATCCTTTCTCCCTCTCTGCTTCCTTCCTCCTTTCCTCCTTTCCTTCCCTTCCATCTTTCCTTTCTTCCATCTTTCCTTCCTTCCTCCTTTCCTTCCTTCCTTCCATCCATCCTTCCTTCCTTGACTCGATGACAACATCTTACTACATACCTTAGCTTGATGTGTATGTAGATTCTATATGATGTGACTACAGCATCCTTCCTTCCTTCCTTCCTTCCTTCCTTGACTCAATTCTATATGATGTGACTACAGCATCCTTCCTTCCTTCCTTCCTTCCTTGACTCAATTCTATATGATGTGACTACAGCAGGTATTCTGGCAGACGTCCACTTCTCTAAGAAACAGCTGTTTTATTGCAGGTTGTTTTTTTTCCTCCTGGGACTCACACGGCATCACGCTGCACCTTGCTGCCTCTGCTGCTGCTGACTTACACTTCTTTCCTTGCCCTAATTTCGCAGCTCTTTTTTTTTTTTTGAGACCATCTGCCTTGCCTCTAAATTAGGGAGAGTATTTATCAAATGTCTTGCGATGGGAATACTGATCTGGGTTCCGCTTTGCCTTGCAAGTCGAGATAAATGACAAGGTCAAGGATACGGAGATACGCACCTTTATTCCACATCAATATTCATCATCTTCTCTCTCTTCGGGGTTATGAGGTGGAAAATTAATTGTTTGTAAGACTTCGCTGTCACATGTGTCAGTTTAATGAGACATTGTTACAGTAAGAACATCTTTTAACTTGTGTTCATGTCACTTCCTTCCTCCCTTCCTTCCTTCCTTCCATCCTTCCATCTTTGAGACATTGTTACAGTAAGAACATCCTTTCTGTCATTTTAACTTGTGTTTATCTCATTTCCCTCCTCCCTTCCTCCCTTCCTTCCTTCCATCATTCATTCCTCCCTTCCTTCCTCCTTTCCTTCCTTCGTCTTTTCTGTCATTTTAACTTGTGTTTATCTCACTTCCTTCCTTCCATCATTCATTCCTTCCTTCCTCCTTTCCTTCCTTCGTCCTCCCTTCCATCATTTCTTCCTCCCTTCCTTCTTTTCCTTCATTCCTCCCTTCCATCCTTCCTCCTTTCCTTCATTCCTCCCTTCCTTCTTTCCTTCCATACTTCCATCTTTCCTTCCTTCCTTCTTCCTTCATTCCTCCCTTCCTTCCTTCCTTCAATCCTTCCATCTTTCCTTCCTCCCTTCCATCTTTCCTTCCATCCTTTCATCCTTCCATATTTCCTTCCATCTTTCCTTCCTTCCTTCAATCCTTCCATCTTTCCTTCCTTCCTTCCTTCCTTCCATATTTCCTTCCTCCCTCCTACCTTCCTTCCTTTCCTTTTTTCCTCCCTTCCTCCCTCCTACCTTCCTTCCTCCCTCCTTCCATCCTTCCATCTTTGAGACATTCTTACAGTAAGAACATCCTTTCTATCATTTTAACTTGTGTCCATCTCACTTACAGACTAAATACATGAGAATAAAAGTCATTAGCTCCTTTCTATCTCCTCTCCTCCTTTCTATCTCCTCTCCTCCTTTCTATCTCCTCTCCTCCTTTCTATCTCCTCTCCATGAACATTTCCGGTCTGAAAGGTCTGACGAACTCAAGCTGCTGACCGCCTGTGTGCACAAATCCTCTCGTTTAAAGCTTCAAGGGACAGCAAACAGTGGTATTAAACCTCTTCCTTCCTTCCTTCCTTCCTTCCTTCCTGCCATCATTCATTCCTTCCTTCCTTCTTCCTCCCTTCCATCATCCCTTCCTTCCTTCCATCTTTCCTTCCTCCCTTACTTCCCTCCTTCCATCTTTCCTTCTTCCTTCCTCCCTTCCATCATCCCTTCCCTTCCTTCCTTCCATCCTTCCTTCCATCCTTCCTTCCTTCCTTCCATCTTTCCTTCCTCCCTTCCATCTTTCCTTCCTTCCTTCCATCCTTCCATATTTCCTTCCTCCCTCCTACCTTCCTTCCTTTCCTTCATTCCTCTCTTCCATCTTTCCTTCCTTCCTTCCATCCTTCCTTCCATCCTTCCTTCCTTCCTTCCATCTTTCCTTCCTCCCTTCCATCTTTCCTTCCTTCCTTCCATCCTTCCATATTTCCTTCCTCCCTCCTACCTTCCTTCCTTTCCTTCATTCCTCTCTTCCATCTTTCCTTCCTTCCTCCCTTCCTTTTTTCCACCCTTCCTCCCTCCTATCTTACTTCCTTTCCTTCCTTCCTTCCAACTTTGAGACATAGTCACAGTAAGAACATCCTTTCTATCATTTTAACTTATGTTCATCTCACTTACAGACTAAATACATGAGAATAAAAGTCATTAGCTCCTTTCTATCTCCTCTCCTCCTTTCTATCTCCTCTCCTCCTTTCTATCTCCTCTCCTCCTTTCTATCTCCTCTCCATGAACGTTTCCGGTCTGAAAGGTCTGACGAACTCAAGCTGCTGACCGCCTGTGTGCACAAATCCTCTCGTTTAAAGCTTCAAGGGACAGCAAACAGTGGTATTAAACCTCAATGTTCGCCTGTGGGAAATTGCTTTGGCTTGTTGTTATTCCTGCTGCTTGAGTTGAATCCTATTATGGATCGTTTTTAACCTCCCCCCAAGGGCCAAAGTAGGAATATTGATTGGCTTACACAAAGAACCAACTGTGAGGAAAATGAAAAAGAAAAAAAAAAAACAACTAATATTGATTTTGGACATTTTGTCTATAATTAAACAGCGGAATAACTAACTGCACCGGAGGGACGTGGATGAATGAGGATGATGAGGATGAATGAGGATGATGAAGGATGATGATGAAGGATTCAGAGCAGGTACGTCTGCTCATATTATAGTCTTTCACTGACAGCTGCATGGTGTTTAATAGAGCAGATGTGCCGTAAAACATGCGTGTAAAGACTGCAAATTAAATGCAATTATGGCCATTTTTACTAAGACGAGCAGGAAAGAACACACACACACACACACACACACACACAGTAAAACACACACAGATGTAGAGGGAGTGCAGAGAGAGAGAGAGAGAGTCAATGGATGGCAGAATGAGAAGAGAATTAAATGGGTCTTAAATGGGAAAAGATTATGAACAGATTATACATTTACTTGATGTTGGGCGCCATCTGCTGTTAAAAAGCTGCAAGTGCAACTGATCTGAAAACAGGATAGTTTGACAGGGTCAGGGGTTTTCCTCACTGTAATCATTCCTCCTGTTCATACTGACTATTAAAAGATCTTCAAATGTGCTTTCAATGTAAAATGATGGAGGACTAAATCATTTAAATCATTATAAAGTATGTGATCATCTTCTATTGAGCTTCATCAGTGTGAGTTCTTCATATCAAGTGATATCTGACACATTTACAGTCTTTTTAGCATCAGATTCCCTCTTAGTGTTTCCTTTCCTTCCTTCCTTCCTTCCTTCCTTCCTTCCTTCCTTCCTTCCTTCCTTCCCTGACACATTTACAGTCTGTTTAGCATCAGATTCCCTCTTAGTGTTTCCTTTCCTTTCCTTCCTTCCTTCCTTCCTTCCTTCCCTCCCACCCTGACACATTTACAGTCTTTTTAGCATCAGATTCCCTCTTAGTGTTTCCTTTCCTTCCTTCCTTCCTTCCTCCCTTCCTTCCTTCCTTCCTTCCTTCCCTCCCTCCCTGACACATTTACAGTCTTTTTAGCATCAGATTCCCTCTTAGTGTTTCCTTTCCTTCCTTCCTTCCTTCCTTCCTTCCTTCCCTCCCTGACACATTTACAGTCTGTTTAGCATCAGATTCCCTCTTAGTGTTTCCTTTCCTTCCTTCCTTCCTTCCTTCCCTGACACATTTATAGTCTGTTTAGCATTAGATTCCCTCTTAGTGTTTCCTTTCCTTTCCTTCCTTCCTTCCTTCCTTCCTTCCTTCCCTGACACATTTACAGTCTGTTTAGCATCAGATTCCCTCTTAGTGTTTCCTTTCCTTCCTTCCTTCCCTCCCTCCCTTCCTGACACATTTACAGTCTTTTTAGCATCAGATTCCCTCTTAGTGTTTCCTTTCCTTCCTTCTTTCCCTCCCTCCCTCCCTGACACATTTACAGTCTGTTTAGCATCAGATTCCCTCTTAGTGTTTCCTTTCCTTCCTTCCTTCCTTCCCTCCCTCCCTCCCTGACACATTTACAGTCTGTTTAGCATCAGATTCCCTCTTAGTGTTTCCTTTCCTTCCTTCCTTCCTTCCCTCCCTCCCTCCCTGACACATTTACAGTCTGTTTAGCATCAGATTCCCTCTTAGTGTTTCCTTTCCTTTCCTTTCCTTTCCTTTCCTTCCGTCCTTCCTTCCTTCCTTCCTTCCTTCCTTCCTTCCCTGACACATTTACAGTCTGTTTAGCATCAGATTCCCTCTTAGTGTTTCCTTTCCTTCCTTCCTTCCTTCCTCCCTTCCTTCCTTCCATCCTTCCCTGACACATTTACAGTCTTTTTAGCATCAGATTCCCTCTTAGTGTTTCCTTTCCTTCCTTCCTTCCTTCCTCCCTTCCTTCCTTCCTTCCTTCCCTGACACATTTACAGTCTGTTTAGCATCAGATTCCCTCTTAGTGTTTCCTTTC